>NW_026780119.1:0-54000 GCF_030144855.1 Hypanus sabinus
ACAAAGGACAGCTGTTCACCAGTTGGAGATAAAAGCAATTTCGAAGGAAAAGGTGAGTCAAATGGTGAGACTGGCGCAGTCAACCTCAGAAAATGTGTGAGGAGCTAAAGCTTGTTATCAGTGCTGAGATATTCTCAAATGAGCCGAGAACTTCGCATCGATATCTGCTCCACAATGGATAGAGAGGTGATTCATCCTCCAGTGATGATACCAGTTCCGCATATCGCACATTGCACATCGACACCCGTTCCACAATGGATACAAGGAGTTGATCCTCCAGAGAGCCGTGCGCCGCACATCGACACCCGTTCCACAATGGATACAAGGAGTTAATCCTCCAGAGAGCCGTGCGCCTCACATCGACACCCGATCCACAACGGATACAAGGAGTTGATCCTCCAGAGAGCCGTGCGCCGCACATCGACACCCGTTCCACAAAGGATACAAGGAGATGATCCTCCAGAGAGCCGTGCGCCGCACATCGACAACCGATCCACAATGGATACAGGGAGTTGATCCTCCAGAGAGCCGTGCGCCGTACATCGACACCCGTTCCACAATGGATACAAGGAGTTGATCCTCCAGAGAGCCGTGCGCCGCACATCGACAACCGATCCACAATGGATACAAGGAGTTGATCCTCCAGAGAGCCGTGCGCCGCACATCGACACCCGTTCCACAATGGATACAAGGAGTTGATCCTCCAGAGAGCCGTGCGCTGCACATCGACACCCGATCCACAATGGATACAAGGAGTTGATCCTCCAGTGAGCCGTGCGCCGCACATCGACACCCGTTCCACAATGGAGACAAGGAGTTGATCCTCCAGTGAGCCGTGCGCCGCACTTCGACACCCGTTCCACAATGGATACAAGGAGTTGATCCTCCAGTGAGCCGTGCGCCGCACATCGACACCAGTTCCACAATGGATGCAAGGAGTTGATCTCCAGAGAGCCGTGCGCCGCACATCGACACCCGATCCACAATGGATACAAGGAGTTGATCCTCCAGAGGCCGTGCGCCTCATATCGACACAAATTCCAGAATGGATAAAAGTGTTGATCCTCCACAGAGCCGTGTGACGCACATCGACACACGTTCCACAATGGATACAAGGAGTTGATCCTCCAGTAAGCCGTGTGCCGCACATCGACACCCGTTCCACAATGGATACAAGGAGTTCATCCTCCAGAGTGCAGCGCGGGTCACATCGACACCCGTTCCACAATGGATACAAGGAGTTGATCCTCCAGAGAGCATTGCGCCGCACATTGACACCCGATCCACAATGGATACAAGGAGTTGATCCTCCAAAGGCCGTGCGCCGCACATCGACACCAGTTCCACTATGGATACAAGGAGTTGATCCTCCAGAGGCCGTGCGCCGCACATCGACACCCGATCCACAATGGATGCAAGGAGTTGATCCTCCAGAGAGCCGTGCGCCGCACATCGACACCCGTTCCACAATGGATACAAGGAGTTGATCCTCCAGTGAGCCGTGCGCCCCACATCGACACCCGATCCACAATGGATACAGGGAGTTGATCCTCCAGAGAGCCGTGCGCCGCACATCGACACCCGTTCCACAATGGATACAAGGAGTTGATCCTCCAGGGAGCCGTGCGCCGCACATCGATACCCGATCCACAATGGATACAGGGAGTTGATCCTCCAGAGAGCCGTGCGCCGCACATCGACACCCGATCCACAATGGATACAGGGAGTTGATCCTCCAGAGAGCCGTGCGCCGGACATCGACACCCGTTCCACAATGGATGCAAGGAGTTGATCCTCCAGAGAGCCGTGCGCCCCACATCGACACCCGATCCACAATGGATACAAGGAGTTGATCCTCCAGTGAGCCGTGCGCCCCACATCGACACCCGATCCACAATGGATACAGGGAGTTGATCCTCCAGAGAGCCGTGCGCCGCACATCGACACCGGATCCACAATGGATACAGGGTGTTGATCCTCTAGAGAGCCGTGCGCCGCACATCGACACCCGTTCCGCAATGGATGCAAGGAGTTGATCCTCCAGTGAGCCGTGCGCCGCACCTCGACACCCGTTCCACAATGGATACAAGGAGTTGATCCTCCAGTGAGCCGTGCGCCGCACATCGACACCCGATCCACAATGGATACAAGGAGTTGATCCTCCAGAGAGCCGTGCGCCGCACATCGACACCGGATCCACAATGGATACAGGGTGTTGATCCACTAGAGAGCCGTGTGCCGCACATCGACACCCGATCCACAATGGATACAAGGAGTTGATCCTCCAGACAGCCGTGTGCCGCACATCGACACCCGTTCCACAATGGATACAGGGTGTTGATCCACTAGAGAGCCGTGTGCCGCACATCGACACCCGATCCACAATGGATACAAGGAGTTGATCCTCCAGAGAGCCGTGCGCCGCACATCGACACCCGTTCCACAATGGATACAAGGATTTGATCCTCCAGAGAGCCGTGCGCCGCACATCGACACCTGATCCACAATGGATACGATGAGTTGATCCTCCAGTGAACCCTGCGCCGCACATCGACACCTGATCCACAATGGATACGATGAGTTGATCCTCCAGTGAACCCTGCGCCGCACATCGACACCCGTTCCACAATGGATACAAGGAGTTGATCCTCCTGAGGGCCGTGCGCCGCACATCGACACCCGTTCCACAATGGAGACAAGGAGTTGATCCTCCTGAGGGCCGTGCGCCGCACATCGACACCCGTTCCACAATGGATACAAGGAGTTGATCCTCCAGAGAGCCGTGCGCCGTACATCGACACCCGTTCCACAATGGATACAGGGTGTTGATCCTCCAGAGAGCCGTGTGCCGCACGTCGACACCCGTTCCACAATGGACACAAGGAGTTGATCCTCCAGAGAGCCGTGCGCCGTACATCGACACCCGTTCCACAATGGATACAGGGAGTTGATCCTCCAGAGAGCCGTGTGCCGCACATCGACACCCGATCCACAATGGACACAAGGAGTTGATCCTCCAGAGAGCCGTGCGCCGTACATCGACACCCGTTCCACAATGGATACAGGGAGTTGATCCTCCAGAGAGACGTGTGCCGCACATCGACACCCGATCCACAATGGATACAAGGACTTGATCCTCCAGAGAGCCGTGCGCCGCACATCGACACCCGTTCCACAATGGATACAAGGAGTTGATCCTCCAGAGAGCCGTGCGCCGCACATCGACACCCGATCCACAATGGATACAAGGAGTTGATCCTCCAGTGAGCCGTGCGCCGCACATCGACACCCGATCCACAATGGATACAAGATGTTGATCCTCCAGAGAGCCGTGCGCCGCACATCGACACCCGTTCCACAATGGATACAAGGAGTTGATCCTCCAGAGAGCCTTGCGCCGCACATCGACACACGATCCACAATGGATACAAGGAGGTGATCTTCCAGAGAGCCGTGCGCCGCACATCGACACCCGATCCACAATGGATACAAGGAGTTGATCCTCCAGAGAGCCGTGCGCCGCACATCGACACCCGATCCACAATGGATACAAGGAGCTGATCCTGCAGACAGTCGTGCGCCGCACATCGACACCTGTTCCACAATGGATACAAGGAGTTGATCCTCCAGAGAGCCGTGCGCCGCACATCGACACCCGTTCCACAATGGATACAATGAGTTGATCCTCCAGAGAGCCGTGCGCCGCACATCGACACCCGATCCACAATGGATACAAGGAGTTGATCCTCCAGAGAGCCGTGCGCCGTACATCGACACCCGTTCCACAATGGATACAAGGAGTTGATCCTCCAGAGAGCCTTGCGCCGCACATCGACACCCGTTCCACAATGGATACAAGGAGTTGATCCTCCAGAGAGCCGTGCGCCGCACATCGACACCCGTTCCACAATGGATACAGGGAGTTGATCCTCCAGAGAGCCGTGCGCCGCACATCGACACCCGTTCCACAATGGAGACAAGGAGTTGATCCTCCTGAGAGCCGTGCGCCGCACATCGACACCCGATCCACAATGGATACAAGGAGCTGATCCTGCAGACAGTCGTGCGCCGCACATCGACATCTGTTCCACAATGGATACAAGGAGTTGATCCTCCAGAGAGCCGTGCGCCGCACATCGACACCCGATCCACAATGGAGACAAGGAGTTGATCCTCCAGAGAGCCGTGTGCCGCACATCGACACCCGTTCAACAATGGATACAAGGAGCTGATCCTCCAGTGAGCCGTGCGCCGCACATCGACACCTGATCCACAATGGATACGATGAGTTGATCCTCCAGAGAGCCGTGCGCCGCACATCGACACCCGATCCCCAATGGATACAAGGAGTTGATCCTCCAGAGAGCCGTGCGCCGCACATCGACACCCGTTCCACAATGGATACAAGGAGTTGATCCTCCAGAGAGCCGTGCGCTGCACATCGACACCCGATCCACAATGGATACAAGGAGTTGATCCTCCAGTGAGCCGTGCGCCGCACATCGACACCCGTTCCACAATGGAGACAAGGAGTTGATCCTCCAGTGAGCCGTGCGCCGCACTTCGACACCCGTTCCACAATGGATACAAGGAGTTGATCCTCCAGTGAGCCGTGCGCCGCACATCGACACCAGTTCCACAATGGATGCAAGGAGTTGATCTCCAGAGAGCCGTGCGCCGCACATCGACACCCGATCCACAATGGATACAAGGAGTTGATCCTCCAGAGGCCGTGCGCCTCATATCGACACAAATTCCAGAATGGATAAAAGTGTTGATCCTCCACAGAGCCGTGTGACGCACATCGACACACGTTCCACAATGGATACAAGGAGTTGATCCTCCAGTAAGCCGTGTGCCGCACATCGACACCCGTTCCACAATGGATACAAGGAGTTCATCCTCCAGAGTGCAGCGCGGGTCACATCGACACCCGTTCCACAATGGATACAAGGAGTTGATCCTCCAGAGAGCATTGCGCCGCACATTGACACCCGATCCACAATGGATACAAGGAGTTGATCCTCCAAAGGCCGTGCGCCGCACATCGACACCAGTTCCACTATGGATACAAGGAGTTGATCCTCCAGAGGCCGTGCGCCGCACATCGACACCCGATCCACAATGGATGCAAGGAGTTGATCCTCCAGAGAGCCGTGCGCCGCACATCGACACCCGTTCCACAATGGATACAAGGAGTTGATCCTCCAGTGAGCCGTGCGCCCCACATCGACACCCGATCCACAATGGATACAGGGAGTTGATCCTCCAGAGAGCCGTGCGCCGCACATCGACACCCGTTCCACAATGGATACAAGGAGTTGATCCTCCAGGGAGCCGTGCGCCGCACATCGATACCCGATCCACAATGGATACAGGGAGTTGATCCTCCAGAGAGCCGTGCGCCGCACATCGACACCCGATCCACAATGGATACAGGGAGTTGATCCTCCAGAGAGCCGTGCGCCGGACATCGACACCCGTTCCACAATGGATGCAAGGAGTTGATCCTCCAGAGAGCCGTGCGCCCCACATCGACACCCGATCCACAATGGATACAAGGAGTTGATCCTCCAGTGAGCCGTGCGCCCCACATCGACACCCGATCCACAATGGATACAGGGAGTTGATCCTCCAGAGAGCCGTGCGCCGCACATCGACACCGGATCCACAATGGATACAGGGTGTTGATCCTCTAGAGAGCCGTGCGCCGCACATCGACACCCGTTCCGCAATGGATGCAAGGAGTTGATCCTCCAGTGAGCCGTGCGCCGCACATCGACACCCGATCCACAATGGATACAAGGAGTTGATCCTCCAGTGAGCCGTGCGCCGCACATCGACACCCGATCCACAATGGATACAAGGAGTTGATCCTCCAGAGAGCCGTGCGCCGCACATCGACACCGGATCCACAATGGATACAGGGTGTTGATCCACTAGAGAGCCGTGTGCCGCACATCGACACCCGATCCACAATGGATACAAGGAGTTGATCCTCCAGACAGCCGTGTGCCGCACATCGACACCCGTTCCACAATGGATACAGGGTGTTGATCCACTAGAGAGCCGTGTGCCGCACATCGACACCCGATCCACAATGGATACAAGGAGTTGATCCTCCAGAGAACCGTGCGCCGCACATCGACACCCGTTCCACAATGGATAAAGGAGTTGATCCTCCTGAGGGCCGTGCGCCGCACATCGACACCCGTTCCACAATGGATACAAGGAGTTGATCCTCCAGAGAGACGTGCGCCGCACATCGACACCCGTTCCACAATGGATACAAGGAGTTGATCCTCCAGAGAGCCGTGCGCCGCACATCGACACCCGTTCCACAATCGATACAAGGAGTTGATCCTCCAGAGAGCCGTGCGCCGCACATCGACACCCGTTCCACAATGGATACAAGGATTTGATCCTCCAGAGAGCCGTGCGCCGCACATCGACACCTGATCCACAATGGATACGATGAGTTGATCCTCCAGTGAACCCTGCGCCGCACATCGACACCTGATCCACAATGGATACGATGAGTTGATCCTCCAGTGAACCCTGCGCCGCACATCGACACCCGTTCCACAATGGATACAAGGAGTTGATCCTCCTGAGGGCCGTGCGCCGCACATCGACACCCGTTCCACAATGGAGACAAGGAGTTGATCCTCCTGAGGGCCGTGCGCCGCACATCGACACCCGTTCCACAATGGATACAAGGAGTTGATCCTCCAGAGAGCCGTGCGCCGTACATCGACACCCGTTCCACAATGGATACAGGGTGTTGATCCTCCAGAGAGCCGTGTGCCGCACGTCGACACCCGTTCCACAATGGACACAAGGAGTTGATCCTCCAGAGAGCCGTGCGCCGTACATCGACACCCGTTCCACAATGGATACAGGGAGTTGATCCTCCAGAGAGCCGTGTGCCGCACATCGACACCCGATCCACAATGGACACAAGGAGTTGATCCTCCAGAGAGCCGTGCGCCGTACATCGACACCCGTTCCACAATGGATACAGGGAGTTGATCCTCCAGAGAGACGTGTGCCGCACATCGACACCCGATCCACAATGGATACAAGGACTTGATCCTCCAGAGAGCCGTGCGCCGCACATCGACACCCGTTCCACAATGGATACAAGGAGTTGATCCTCCAGAGAGCCGTGCGCCGCACATCGACACCCGATCCACAATGGATACAAGGAGTTGATCCTCCAGTGAGCCGTGCGCCGCACATCGACACCCGATCCACAATGGATACAAGATGTTGATCCTCCAGAGAGCCGTGCGCCGCACATCGACACCCGTTCCACAATGGATACAAGGAGTTGATCCTCCAGAGAGCCTTGCGCCGCACATCGACACACGATCCACAATGGATACAAGGAGGTGATCTTCCAGAGAGCCGTGCGCCGCACATCGACACCCGATCCACAATGGATACAAGGAGTTGATCCTCCAGAGAGCCGTGCGCCGCACATCGACACCCGATCCACAATGGATACAAGGAGCTGATCCTGCAGACAGTCGTGCGCCGCACATCGACACCTGTTCCACAATGGATACAAGGAGTTGATCCTCCAGAGAGCCGTGCGCCGCACATCGACACCCGTTCCACAATGGATACAATGAGTTGATCCTCCAGAGAGCCGTGCGCCGCACATCGACACCCGATCCACAATGGATACAAGGAGTTGATCCTCCAGAGAGCCGTGCGCCGTACATCGACACCCGTTCCACAATGGATACAAGGAGTTGATCCTCCAGAGAGCCTTGCGCCGCACATCGACACCCGTTCCACAATGGATACAAGGAGTTGATCCTCCAGAGAGCCGTGCGCCGCACATCGACACCCGTTCCACAATGGATACAAGGAGTTGATCCTCCAGAGAGCCGTGCGCCGCACATCGACACCCGTTCCACAATGGAGACAAGGAGTTGATCCTCCTGAGAGCCGTGCGCCGCACATCGACACCCGATCCACAATGGATACAAGGAGCTGATCCTGCAGACAGTCGTGCGCCGCACATCGACATCTGTTCCACAATGGATACAAGGAGTTGATCCTCCAGAGAGCCGTGCGCCGCACATCGACACCCGATCCACAATGGAGACAAGGAGTTGATCCTCCAGAGAGCCGTGTGCCGCACATCGACACCCGTTCAACAATGGATACAAGGAGCTGATCCTCCAGAGAGCCGTGCGCCGCACATCGACACCCGTTCCAGAATGGATACAAGGAGTTGATCCTCCAGAGAGCCGTGCGCCGCACATCGACACCTGATCCACAATGGATACGATGAGTTGATCCTCCAGAGAGCCGTGCGCCGCACATCGACACCCGATCCCCAATGGATACAAGGAGTTGATCCTCCAGTGAGCCGTGCGCCGCACATCGACACGCGTTCCACATTGGATACAGGGGGTTGATCCTCCAGAGAGCCGTGCGCCGCACATCGACACCCGATCCACAATGGAGACAAGGAGTTGATCCTCCAGAGAGCCGTGCGCCGCACATCGACACCCGTTCCACAATGGATACAAGGAGTTGATCCTCCAGTGAGCCGTGTGACGCACATCGACACCCGATCCACAATGGATACAAGGAGTTGATCCTCCAGTGAACCGTGCACCACACATCGACACCCGTTCCACAATGGATACAAGGAGTTGATCCTCCAGAGAGCCGTGCGCCGTACATCGACACCCGTTCCACAATGGATACAGGGAGTTGATCCTCCAGAGAGCCGTGTGCCGCACATCGACACCCGATCCACAATGGATACAAGGAGTTGATCCTGCAGAGAGCCGTGCGCCGCACATCGACACCTGATCCACAATGGATACATGGAGTTGATCCTCCAGTGAGCCGTGCGCCGCACATCGACACCCGTTCCACAATGGATACAATGAGTTGATCCTCCAGAGAGCCGTGCGCCGCACATCGACACCCGTTCCACAATGGATGCAAGGAGTTGATCCTCCAGAGAGCCGTGCGCCGTACATCGACACCCGTTCCACAATGGATACAGGGTGTTGATCCTCCAGAGAGCCGTGCGCCGTACATCGACACCCGTTCCACAATGGATACAAGGAGTTGATCCTCCAGAGAGCCGTGCGCCGTACATCGACACCCGTTCCACAATGGATACAAGGAGTTGATCCTCCAGAGAGCCGTGCGCCGCACATCGACACCCGTTCCACAATGGATACAAGGAGTTGATCCTCCAGAGAGCCGTGCGCCGCACATCGACACCCGATCCACAATGGATACAAGGAGTTGATCCTCCAGAGAGCCGTGCGCCGCACATCGACACCCGATCCACAATGGATACAAGGAGTTGATCCTCCAGAGAGCCGTGCGCCGCACATCGACACCCGTTCCGCAATGGAGACAAGGAGTTGATCCTCCTGAGGGCCGTGCGCCGCACATCGACACCCGTTCCACAATGGATACAAGGACTTGATCCTCCAGAGAGCCGTGCGCCGCACATCGACACCCGTTCCACAATGGATACAAGGACTTGATCCCCCAGAGAGCCGTGCGCCGCACATCGACACCCGTTCAACAATGGATGCAAGGAGTTGATCCTCCAGAGAGCCGTGCGCCGCACATCGACACCCGATCCACAATGGATACAAGGACTTGATCCCCCAGAGAGCCGTGCGCCGCACATCGACACCCGTTCCACAATGGAGACAAGGAGTTGATCCTCCAGAGAGCCGTGCGCCGCACATCGACACCCGTTCCACAATGGATACAGGGTGTTGATCCTCCAGAGAGCCGTGCGCCGTACATCGACACCCGTTCCACAATGGATACAAGGAGTTGATCCTCCAGAGAGCCGTGCGCCGTACATCGACACCCGTTCCACAATGGATACAAGGAGTTGATCCTCCAGAGAGCCGTGCGCCGCACATCGACACCCGTTCCACAATGGATACAAGGAGTTGATCCTCCAGAGAGCCGTGCGCCGCACATCGACACCCGATCCACAATGGATACAAGGAGTTGATCCTCCAGAGAGCCGTGCGCCGCACATCGACACCCGATCCACAATGGATACAAGGAGTTGATCCTCCAGAGAGCCGTGCGCCGCACATCGACACCCGTTCCGCAATGGAGACAAGGAGTTGATCCTCCTGAGGGCCGTGCGCCGCACATCGACACCCGTTCCACAATGGATACAAGGACTTGATCCTCCAGAGAGCCGTGCGCCGCACATCGACACCCGTTCCACAATGGATACAAGGACTTGATCCCCCAGAGAGCCGTGCGCCGCACATCGACACCCGTTCAACAATGGATGCAAGGAGTTGATCCTCCAGAGAGCCGTGCGCCGCACATCGACACCCGTTCCACAATGGATACAAGGACTTGATCCCCCAGAGAGCCGTGCGCCGCACATCGACACCCGTTCCACAATGGAGACAAGGAGTTGATCCTCCAGAGAGCCGTGCGCCGCACATCGACACCCGTTCCACAATGGATACAAGGAGTTGATCCTCCAGAGAGCCGTGCGCCGCACATCGACACCCGTTCCACAATGGATACAAGGACTTGATCCCCCAGAGAGCCGTGCGCCGCACATCGACACCCGTTCCACAATGGAGACAAGGAGTTGATCCTCCAGAGAGCCGTGCGCCGCACATCGACACCCGTTCCACAATGGATACAAGGAGTTGATCCTCCAGAGAGCCGTGCGCCGCACATCGACACACGATCCACAATGGATACAGGGAGTTGATCCTCCAGAGAGCCGTGTGACGCACATCGACACCCGTTCCACAATGGATACAAGGAGTTGATCCTCCAGAGAGCCGTGCGCCGCACATCGACACCCGATCCACAATGGATGCAAGGAGTTGATCCTCCAGAGAGCCGTGCGCCGCACATCGACACCCGATCCACAATGGATGCAAGGAGTTGATCCTCCAGTGAGTCGTGCGCCGCACATCGACACCCGTTCCAGAATGGATACAAGGAGTTGATCCTCCAGTGAGCCGTGCGCCGCACATCGACACCCGTTCGACAATGGATACAAGGAGTTGATCCTCCAGAGAGCCGTGCGCCGCACATCGACACCCGTTCCAGAATGGATACAAGGAGTTGATCCCTCAGAGAGCCGTGCGCCGCACATCGACACCCGTTCCACAATAAACAGAGAGTGAGACTTCCCCGAGAAAGCCGACGGCCGCTCATCGGTACGAGTTCCACAATAAGTACAGACCGGTGCACTGCAAGAGCAGAGGAATTGTGATTGGAAGGTGAATTCTGCACGAACATAGATGGGTGACGAAGAGTAAAAGCGAGAAAACGCTGAATTGAGAAAAGGGGCAGAGATAGTCATGGAGTCAATAGATTATTACGTCAGAGATATAGGCTCCTCCGCCCATCCAGATCATTCCTCTGTGTTCTTCCGCCTCGCCCCATTTATCTGCACCCTCCGTCCGCATCTCACCCACGTACCTACATAATCTTCACTGAAATGATACAATTCAATCAGCATCTGCCACTTACACTGGCGGTTCCTTCCGCCTTCGCACGACCCTCTGAGTGAATAAGCGTTACCACATACCGCTCTTGCATAGTTCACCATTCGCCCCAAACCTATGAACGTTAGTTGTAGATTCACATAGAAGATGGGGAAGATCTCCGGGCATTCACCCTGTCTGTAACTCTCGCAATTTTGTGTACTTCTGAAAAATCTCCATTCATGTTCATGCTCTCAAGTGAATAAATTCTTAACCTGTTCAAATTGCCCCTCTAACTCTTTTCCTCAGTCCCCAAACTCTTCCTTTCAATTTGTCTCTTTGAAACATGTTGACATTTTAAAACTGGAGTTAGCAGACCCGGACAGCCCGCGATAATCTAGCTACGGCCTCAACAAAGTGTTCTACAGATTCAACATAACGTCCCAACTCCTGTACTCAATGAACTGATTGTGAAGGCCAACGAGATTAGAAGCCGATCTGCTAGTGACGCTGCTTTCCTGGAAATATCGATCTGTATTCCCAAGTCCCTGTTTAAATACTGCACACGAAAGTCCACCTATTCAATATGCGTTTCTTAACCTATTGTATCTTTCCTCACAAAGCAAACCACCTCAGAACTATCTGCATTAAATTCCATCTGCCATTTTTCAGCCCATTTTCCAGCCAGTGAACATCAAGTTACAAGCTTGGATAGAGTTCCTGGCTGGAACACGCCCTCAAGCTAATTTCTTCTGCATTAACATCTAAGTCATTAACGTACATGATAAATAACAACGAACCTAACACCAATCCCTGCAATCCACTTGACACAGTCAAAGAATCAACCTTCCACGCTCTGCTCATCCAGAAAAAAAAAAGTTCATCAATCTGTCCACAAACCTCAGCTAAAGTCGTGAGGACCTGTAACTTTTTATTATGAAATGTCCCTGGAATATTGCTCTAGATGTCGTTTAAATGCTGAGAATAACATACGTACAGCGTGTTTTATTGTGAAACCTGCCATCATCTGTTACTGTGCCTTTCGCTATTCAAAAGTCTCGAAGTTACTAGAACAAGAAAAAGTGTACTCCATTTTACCTGCCATGCTAATATTCCGCCGTCAATGTCAGAAGCGAATGTGCTCCGCCGCATGTGACAAAAATAGTAAAAATAGAGTGAATATTTAATCTAATCCGCTGGGTCACACCTGATAGGAGTACTAAAATAACAAAAAAGGCCAAGGTTAAATGTCTTTATGTCCACTGATGTTTCGGTCACTCTGGTGTCACTCTGTCCTCTGAACATTACAGGCACATGACTAAATAGCAACACTGGTGTTATCAGTGCCTACTCTGGCGTGCCAACGACAACACTAGCAATGTCTCTGCCTGTCCAGTTAATGACAGACAATGACGGTAATTGTATTCACCGGAGAGACACCATCTGGAGCTTTGCTGCAGAGTTGGCAGAACAACACCTTCTAGCAGATTAATATACCGTTTGCCCATGTCCTTAGATACCTCCCATTCAAGATCCTGAAAAAAACATGTTCATATGCTTGAAATTTTGTGCCGTTTCCTGTATTCTCATTTACTTCAGATAGAAAACATGCTTATTTTGGATGTTTCGTTTTTTGATTTTGCACAACATTTGTCCGACCTTCGACTCCCCTGTCCACTATCCCTCCAAGCGTTACAAGTGCCCGACCTGCATGTACACGCCCTCACTCATTCCACCTTGGTGAGACCCAGTATAGATTCCGGTATCGCATTGTGGAACGCCATCGCTTAACATTCTCCCTCTAAAATCGATGTTGTTAGCATCAGGGAATGATCGTGTAAACATACCCCAGTGTTCCTATCCAGAAGGATCTGCGGCCGGTCTATGAGAACGGAGCCCAGTGAATATCAGGTAGACTGGCAAAATGAGTTTCTGACTCCCTTGCAACAGGATGCATAGATTCACATTGGAAACTCCTCCTAAGATACCCTACTTTTTGTCCATAGGTGACACGGATCAAGTATGATGGAATATTCCACACTTAAATCTGCAGCAAGTCATTACGGATGCTGATGCTTCCAGCAAAGGACCCCGCTTCATCACGTTTCATTCTGCAGTGTGTACCGTGTTCAGTGCTCATTTCGGCAGCGTGGATATATATCTCCGTTCTACACTGTCCGTCCCCACCTCTTCCCATTCACGACTTGAAAGGATGCAATCCTATAAAAATAAGTTAATCGTTGCCATCGGAGGATCAATTGGAGGCAGATAATAAATGATGTTTTGGTAACAATTATCGCAGAAGTCAACAAAACTAGTACGAGCGTTGATGCATTGTTCAATGATTAATGGCGCAGTGGACAATGAAATGGCGGAATAGGAATTCAAAGGAATTGTTGTAGCAACAAATGGCAATGTGTTTCCGAGTTAATGATAGAAAACCATTTACAAGAAAAGGTGAATAACGGAGAGACTAGCGCAGTCAGCCTCATAAATCGTATTCAAAGTGCGAAAAGGAAAAGCGTTTATCAGTGCTGAGATACTCTAAAAGAATCCGAGGTCCATTGCTCAGTAAGAGTTCCACAATGGATACAGAGTGTGAGTCAGCACACGGTGATGATAATAGTCCGGCACATCGCTTGTCGATACCAGTTCAACGATGGATCATCCTGCAGTGACACCAGATCCGCACTTTGATACCAGGTCCACGATGGATACAGAGAGGTCAGTCATCTTTCAGTGAGGCGTGGGCCGCACATAGATACCAGTTCCACGATAGATAAGACGTGAGACATTTTCCAATCAACCGAACGCTGCACATTGTTATAATTCCCACACTGGATGCAAATGGCGAGACTTTGTTCTCCCTACAAGCTGGGGGCCGCTCATTGGTACGAGTTGCACAATAGGCACAGAGTAGTTTGTACTACAAAAGCAGATGGGAATGAGATTGAACGGTGAACTTGAACACTACCTTTGTTCTGCACATACTGAGACTAGTGACGAAGTGGAAAATGAGAAGACCATATAAGCATATAACAATATAACAATCACAGCACGGAAACAGGCCATCTCGGCACTCCTAGTCCGTGCCGAATTCTTAATCTCACCTAGTCCCACCTACCCGCACTCAGCCCATAACCCTCCACTCCTTTCCTGTCAATATACCTATCCAATTTTACCTTAAATGACACAACTGAATGGGCCTCTACTACTTCTACAGGAAGCTCATTCCACACAGCTATCACTCTCTGAGTAAAGAAATACCCCCTCGTGTTTCCCTTAAACTTCTGCCCCCTAACTCTCAAATCATGTCCTCTCGTTTGAATCTCCCCTACTCTCAATGGAAACAGCCTATTCACGTCAACTCTATCTATCCCTCTCAAAATTTTAAATACCTCGATCAAATCCCCCCTCAACCTTCTACGCTCCAATGAATAGAGACCTAACTTGTTCAACCTTTCACTGTAACTTAAGTGCTGAAACCCAGGTAACATCCCAGTAAATCGTCTCTGCATTCTCTCTAATTTATTGATATCTTTCCTATAATTCGGTGACCAGAACTGCACACAATATTCTAAATTTGGCCTTACCAATGCCTTGTACAATTTTAACTTTACATTCCAACTTATGTACTTAATGCTTTGATTTATAAAGGCCAGCGTTCCGAAAGCCTTCTTCACCACCCTATCTACATGAGACTCCACCTTCAGGGAACTATGCTCTGTTATTCCTAGATCTCTCTGTTCCTCTGCATTCCTCAATGCCCTACCATTTACCCTGTATGTTCTATTTGGTTTATTCCTGCCAAAATGTAGAAGCTCACACTTCTCAGCATTAAACTCCATCTGCCAACGTTCAGCCCATTCTTCTAACCGGCATTAATCTCCCTGCAAGCTTTGAAAACCCACCTCATTATCCACAACACCTCCTACCTTAGTATCATCGGCATACTTACTAATCCAATTTACCACCCCAACGTCCAGATCATTTATGTATATTACAAACAACATTGGGCCCAAAACAGATCCCTGAGGCACCCCGCTAGTCACCGGCCTCCATCCCGATAAACAATTATCCACCACTACTCTCTGGCATCTCCCATCTAGCGACTGTTGAATCCATTTTATTACGATCCTGTATCACCCATTTCATTTGCCAGGTATTTCCATATAGACACCACCTTCTGTGCGATAAAATGCCCCTTGGAATCTAACCACATCTCGGTCCTCTGAATATCAAACTACCCACAGGCCTCCCCCCCCCCCCGCTTAGTTCGTGTTTCCACAAACTCGAGGCGATAAAAGCGACTCTACACAGTATTTTACAACCCTCTGTAAAGTCATCCTTCTTTCTGCTAACAAACAGACTGACAGGCACAATGTCAAAAGTTAGATTTTCTGACTAGGCAGCGTCGGCGTTCAGCGGTGGGGAGTTTATTAGAAATCAGGTACCGCCGTGCCATCTCATTATTTTTGCGAATTTTATCAGTGTCATAACTTGAAACACTGACAATATAGATACGTTGAAACGTAAATGTTTCAAAGTAAAGATAGTGATAAGTTTCTCCTTTAGAAATAAATATCGAATATATTCATTGCCATTTGATTAATATCAGAGCACTTCTCAGTACTATTAACAAGTATTTCATAATTATATTGGCATAATTGCAAAATTATATTAACAATATATATAAATAATATTCCAGCTGGTGTTCAGAGCATCTTTATGTGCGACACCAGTGCTGACACCAGGGAGCTCGATGAGAATTTGGTGATGCTTGGAAAATTTGGAAATGTTACAAAGAATGGAAATTTCAATATGGCCTAATTCAAATCAGGCTGAGTAAAAAATGGAAGAGGAGGAGCTGAGTTTAATCTTTAGATGCCAGAAGAAAGATTTCTGTTGAAATCTGGAATATTTGTCAGTGGGCGCCGTACTTTCAGAGCCTGCGTGCGTTTCAGTTTGGGGAAAGACAACAGTCACTGTTCCATGGCTGGCGTGGAGCATATTTTATCGCGGGATGTGAGATGGAATCCTGTATCATTCCAGTTCCTATAGTTAGGCGAGTTTCTTTCGCCACACGCTAAACAAACTCAGCCTCAATGACCAAACACACGAAGCTACCAAGTTATTGTAAAGTCTCATTTGTTTCACCAGTGCCTTCCGGGATGGAGAATAATTGGCCTTGCCTGAATTCTAGAGGAATGTCGATACAAGGACCTCCTGAATCATTACCTCTAATACTCTAATAGCGGGAATTAGAGGGGGTTAATAACATCAGAATTGCCGGCGATAATCACATTCAGTGAATCCGGAGAAGAGGTGGACAGCATTTTCACAGGTTGCAATCGAAGCTATTTGCCGTGAGTTAAATCTCATATTTAATAGCCATTGTGAATAAGATTGAATGAATGAGCTCCGCTAATGAGGGTGTTTTGATAGACATGGATTGTGTGTGTTCTGTCTGCAGAGTTCGATGTCTCACGTCACAAATCAAAGGACTGCAAGCAGTTCCAGTGACAAATCCGCATGACGCAGGTTAAAATATCAAACGTTATTAATACTGGATAGGAGATTGACAGGAATGAGACTGCATTTTAAGAACTGACGGGAACTAACTTGGTCTGTAAGTGAGAACAAGAAGGTCGGCTCATGTAGGAAACTATGGTCTGAGCTAACACGGACAGAAATTCGCATCACCATTTGCTGAGAGCGGCATGATTTCGCTGCCTCTGTAAACGTAACAGAAAGTTGCTTACCTGGGACGCCTAAAATTCCAATTACTATGTAACAAATCACCTCTTCTATTAACGTTCTTATTTCCTGGCAGTTCGAATTTAAAATTGTGCTCCGAGTAAATAAATTTATACAAAGCTCATTTATGAAATTTCTTCTGCGTCTTCTGGATTAAATAATTCACGGGTCAGACGTTCAGAATCCACAGTGCCTGGATGCTTCTGTCCTCAGTCTAGCTGAGGCACGGAATGACATTCTTTGATAGAGTAATTGGTTGCCGATAATGAAAACAATTTGGACAGTGACATCTGATATTTACCTTAAATTAGCAATTACTGCTCGTCTCTAGTGTACCTTATCGTCAATGTGGAAATAACACGCAATAGTTCATAGAATTGAATGCAGCAACGGCCACGAAGCCTCGAGAGACGGCCGATGCTGCGATTGCCACGCAAATTACAATGTTGTTAAACTGCTCCGTGTAATGACAGGGCATTAATGAGCATCGCTTGTGGCGACAGTAGTCTGCAATCCTGTGATGCGCTGATTCTGCTCTGACATTGTGAGTGGGGTTTCCGTTTCAATGCAAATAACACTAACCTTAATTAAACAATAAGGTCCGCTTTGTTGTTTTATTCTGTGAGAACGCACCTTTAATACGATTCATAGTTACTTTGTTCCTGATATATTTTTTTCTACCTATGGTACATTAACATTAACGTATATGGGTGTAAGTGATCAACGTTTCCGCCATGACCGGTGTTTGCTGCAAACCAAGATGTTGGCAAGTCTGCAGCGCAGGGTACAATTCAGGGACTCCGGTACTACAGACCGGATTCTGTACCGCTGCTGTCGCATTTACACCCAGAGACAGCGCAAAAGATAGTATATTGTGTCCATGTAGGTTTTATGCAAAACAATACTAATAATAATATTAAATAAGTTACAGAGTCACCAGCTGATGCTAAAAGTTAGACCAGAAAGTAATTGATTCAGAGAATGAGATAAAGTGCGTATTGAGCTATTAAACAGAGACGTACTGCGCAGTTGGGTAAACATACACGTGCAGAGTAAATCAGCAGGATTTATAAAGCGAGCTACTCCTGAAACACGCTGTTCTCGTGTTCAGACTGACAATATGCTGAAGCGCCTGTGGGAGTCTTTGACGTTTCATGACATAGGAGATCACAGAAGGAATACTGTGTTAGTTCAGCTACTGTACGTTGGGAACAAAGTGAAAGTTCAGGAAAAGATGCAGACGTCAGGATTCAGCATTCTGTAGCCAGTATCAATAACTCAGCGAACACGAGGAAATCTACAGATGCTGGAAATTCAAACAACACACAAAAATGCTGTTGGAACGCAGCAGGCCAGGCAGCATCTGTAGGAAGAAGCAGTGTCGAGGTTTCGGGCCGAGACCCTTCGTCAGTCCAGACCTTTCCGTCAATAACTCAGCTTTCGGCGGTGCAGTGGTTTGTAATGGCAGCTGCTGAAATATCCGTGTGGCGCAGATTTGGGATTAATGGTATCTCAAAGAGCAATCTGGCACTAATTGTCGAATCAACTTGGGATTTGCATAAGAATAAAATAGAAGTATAGAAATGTAGAAACCCTAGAACACAATACATGCCCTTCGGCCCAGAAAGCTATGCCGAACATGTTCCTACCTAAAAAACAAACTAGTGTTTCCAATAGCCATCTATATTTTTTCTGGGCTCCAGAAAACTTTCCAAGAGTTACTTCACAGACCCTATGGTATCCGGCTCCACCACCATCGCCGGTAGCCCACTTCACGCACTCATCACTCTGTACGTAAAAAAACAGACACTGGTATATCTTCTGTAGTTATTTCCAAGCACCTGAAAACTGTGACCTCTCGTGCTATCCATTTCAGCCCTGGGAAGAAGCCTCTGACCATCCACAAGATCAACGCCTCTCATAGTTAATTTTGCATAGCGATCGCCTCCTGGTGGATCTGTAAACATGGATTCTATGAAGAGTCTGGACAGGCAAAGTAAGCTGTCGGTAATCCTCCACAGATGTTGCCTGACATGTTAAACGTCATGCCGGTTGTCCATGTATACAATCACAGGAGTTTCTGAGCTTAGACAAGGCCACGTCAGCAGCAGCCAAATTGAAAAGGTATTTCTTCTTGGAAAACAACGTTTTCTTTTGCAATTCATTTCCGAACTCCCTGACAACATTTGCACACAAATTGCAACATATATTTTATCCACAACGCACTATGAGGGGGACGGTAACTGGCCCCATATTGATGTCACACGACACACAGCCTGTCGGAAGCACAGTTATTCCTCTAGAGAGCATTCCACAGTTGCATTCGGTAACAGAGTCATGGAGCAGAGAGTCATAGAGCAGTACGGCACTAAAACTGACTCATCTGCTCATCCTTGAGTGCCGAACTGATGTTGGACCTGGACCCTGACATTCATGTTGCTATCCCATCGACTTTCAAAAGCTGAAATCATTTAACGGTATCCGTACCGATTCTGAACCGATTCAAACTTTCCCCCTTTCTTCGGTCCTCAAATGCCGGCATCGTCCTCACAAGATATCTTGGTACTTTTTCAAAATCATTGATATCGTTCATGGATGTAGGTGTCCGAACACGTACAGTACTCGATATTAGGCGGACCCACCGTCTTCTACAACATCAAGATAGCACCATAGTTCCTGTACTCGGTACATTGACATACGATTGCCGTAGCTTCATAGGTTCTCTTTACGACGCGATCGACCTGTGACTCTACTTTCATGGAAATATACATCTGTATTCCCTGATTCTTCAGTTATACCGCACTACTCGTTGCCCATCCGTTCACTGTGTACGTCCTACCACAGTTTGTCGTCCCTAAGTGCTACACCATTCACTCATCTGTATAAAATACCATCAACCACAGTGGCTGTCTACTACGTATATTTTGGTATCATTTTCAGTCTCAGCCTCAGTCACCAAACCCACGAAGCTACCAAGTTATTATCAGTCAGTCGTGGGAATAGATGACAAAGACGAGCTATAAGCAAGCAGTCGGGAAACTGAATGATGCTGCCTGTAAACTAGAAACGGCCCATCTCGACGCTTTGCAAATTATGGTTGGCGACTGTTTGAGGAAAACCCTGCTCAATTATCACCAGCACGTAACCTATTGGACCAGAAGCCCGGACACACTAGAACACTTCTACACAACGATAAAAACATACCTATGGTTACTTCCCGAGTCCGCATTTTCGCCAATCGAATCATTTAAATGTACTCCTGCTACCGGCATAAAGACAAAACCGAAAGAACAATGATTCAGAGGACAACTTATGGCTGATGTTCTCTGAAGACAAATGACTGGTTACGGTACTGCCTTGAGTCAGAAGATTTGGTCCGGTTCAGTAACTCACAGCTCGACTACACCAGGGCTGTTATTAAAACGGCATTGGATGGGTTTCAGCAATGAGATTCGGAACCTGCTAACAGCCAGATCAGAAGCATTCAAGTCTGGAGATCAAGAATGAAACACGAGGTGCAGATTATGATCTCCGGAAAGCCATGTCTCCGGCGAAGTGGAGATTCCAGACTGGAATCAACGAGGGATGTCCGACAGCTGTGACAGGCTTTGAAAGCCATAACCTCCGACAGAACTAAATCTTGCGTCTTATTGTACAACAGCGCTTCGCTTCCAGGTGCGCTCAGTGCCCTCAATGATCGTTTTGACCACCACTACAGGAAGAACCACTGCGCTCCCCGGGTGCCTCGATGATCCTTTTGTCTCAGTATCTGAAGATTTCATACGGTCTGTCTTCAAAAGAGTGAAACCGAGAAAAAACATCCTTTCCGGACGGAGTACTTGGCCGAGTACTAAAGTCCAGTGCCGACCAACTGGCCGGTGTGTTCACGGGTACCTCAACCTCACGCTCCAGCAGTGTGTGAAACTCGACAGCTTCAATCAGTGTGTTGAACTGGTGGGCAAGATGAGGGTGGGAGCCTGTCTAATTGTCTGTCGCTCAGTGGCACATACACCCGTAGAAGAAGTGCTCTTTAGATGAATTGGTGCCTATCGAATTCACCATACAGGCAGGTGCAGGTATGCTTCAACACCTGCCCTTCGAGACACTACAACAGATGTTATTTCGTTAGCTCTGCAAACAACCCTGGAACATCTGGACAGCAAAGATGCATGCGTCAGGATTTCTTTATCGTTCACAGCTCGGGATTTAACACAATTATCCTTTCAAAACTAATCAGTATTCTCCAAGACCTGGACCTCAAATTCCCCTTGTGCAACAACATCCTGGATGTCTTCACTTGTAGACCCGGTTCAAGTTCGAAAAGGCAAAAACGCCTCCTCCGAAAACTCCATTAGTGCAGCAGCACCGTACAGGTGTGCACACTGGCCCCTGTTCTACTCGCTTGAGTCCTATCTCTGTGTGACAAAGTACAGCTCCGACAACATATACAGGTTTGCTGTTGACACCGCTATTACTGGCTGTATGCAATGTAGCGCCGAATCAGCATGCTGGAGGTGGATTAAAAACGTAACTGAGTAGTGTAATAACAACAACCTCTCACACTATGCCGATAAGACGAAGGAAATGATTGCGAATAACAGGAGAGGGGAGCCAGAGTCCATGACCCAGTACTGATGGTAGGATCAGAGCTGGACAGCATTCATAACTTCGTCTCAGGGGACCTGACCAGGATCCATCAGACACATGTTATTACGAAGAAAACACGACAGCAGCACCTCTACTTCCTCAGGAGTCTGTGGAGGTTGGATATGCCGGCTAGAAACTTTTTCAAACGTCTATAGATTTGTCTTAGAAAGTTTGCTGACCAGCTGCACTCTTTCAAAATCGCTGATATCAGCCATGCCTCTAGGTGACCAGAGCACATACAATACTCCCTATTAGGTATTACTTTCGACTTATACAACTTCAAAATGTCATCACAAATCCTGCACCCGTTACGTTGATATATGAATAGATTAAATATTCAATACCTTCCAACGGTCCTTGTGTGCTCTGATTAATTTACCGGGGTTTCATCCACAGAGGTCAAACGGTACAGAGTCAATTTGTGTGACCACGTCCTCTGACGCATCAGCTACAATGTACGGAAACAAAGCGGAAGTTAACTATTGTTGTTTTATTGTTCTTTGCATCATTCAGCAACAGATTTTTCCCCCTTAACAATAGTAGATCTTTTTTTGATAAATGTTTATAATGTTTTAAGTATCATTGAAAAATATGTTTTCCTGCTTTTTCTTTTCTTTACCATGGCACGAGGCTTCGGCAGCTTACATTAAACTATTTTAGGAAATGGTCATTTCTATAAAATGAACACTCAGCTCCAAACATTTGTCTGTTCTTATACTCGGTAGAGAACAAGGGCTGTCTGTAAAATAATTCGAGATTTTTGAGCAGGTTAAAATAATTATACGTATCGCTTTTCTTGAAGGTGGAAGACAAACTTTCCCTGAGAGATTGGTAATCTAAGGCTGGTTACGCTTAATATTTCGCCTAATAAATGTTGACGATATTTATCTGACCATTACGTGATCAACACATTGACAGCGACAATGGCACTAATTGTAGTCAACGCAGATACACCACCTGGAATTTATGGTGAGTTGTCTGAATAACAGTTACTAGCACATAAATATGCCGTTCGGACCGAATCTCGTGGGTATCTCACTTTGATGGACCTGACAAGACATCCACACACGCTTGAAGTGTGAGGCGGTTTCCTGCATTTTCATTTCCATTAGATAGTAGTCACAAGAATTTTGTGTTTCGAGGGGTTTGCTTTTACCACACAATTCGCCTGGCTTTGGTCTGACTGAACGAAATTATCACCCCGAAAGAGTTGAGAATTTATCGATGTGTATGTCTGACATTCCAGAAAATTTGAACTCACACCATCCTCTCGCAATTGGAAAAAAATTGGTTCTCAATGTCGTGATGAAT
This sequence comes from Hypanus sabinus, assembly GCF_030144855.1. NCBI lineage: Eukaryota > Metazoa > Chordata > Chondrichthyes > Myliobatiformes > Dasyatidae > Hypanus > Hypanus sabinus. Next base: position 23,196 of record NW_026780119.1, read on the forward strand.
AACCCCACGAACTTACCATTCTCTACAACTTATCCCTGTCCAACAGGTTCTTAAGACGATGCACATCTTACCACGACCCCAACGCCAGCTCCGTTCTCTGCAGGTACCTTTTCCACATCACTCCCTTGTCCAATATCCCGCCCCACCGATCTCCTTACTGGGACTTATGCCTGCAAGCTTTATCAGTGCCACACCTACATCTGCACCTCCTCCTTCACCAACCACCATTCAAGAAAATCCGTCCTTCCATGTCAGACGGTTTCAAACGGTTCTCCTGTAGCGGCAGCCTCCACATTGGTGAGACCCTGCATTGACTGGGGTGCCGCATTGTGGAACGCTATCGCTTCGCAGACACCCACTAATCCCAAGCATTTACATCAGCGAATAAACGTGGAGCACCCAGGGAGAGTTCTAGAAATGTACGCGGCACAGCTGGCTTGTGTGTTCACAGACATTTTTAATCTTCCCTCTCCCAGTCTGTAGTGCCCTCCTGCTTCAAAACATCCACCATTGTCCCTGTACCAAGAAAACTAAAGTAGCATGTCTGACCGATTAGCGCCCTGTTACACTCAACTCAGTCATAAATAAATGCTTTGAAAGGCTGGTTAAGGATTACATCTTCAGCATGCTAACACCCACTCAGGACACCCTGCAATTCACCTACCGACTTTTGCAATCATAAGACTATGCCACAGCCACAGAACTCTACTCACCTATGCAAGAGGAGTACATACATTACAATGTTGTTATTGGACTGCAGTTCAGCATTCAACGTCAAAATTACCCCCAGGCTCGACAAGAAGTTCAGAGACCTCGGCCTTCTGCAGCTGGATCTGCGACTTCCTCTTGGTCGGCCGGCAAGTGGGAAGGAATGGCTCTCTCATTCTCTGGCCATTTGATAATGAAAACAGGAACTCCCAGAGACGTGACCTGAGACCACTCCTCCACTCCCTATAGAGCACCGACCGTGTTACCACGCATAGCTCCAACAAGCTGATCAAATTTGTAGATGACACGCCATCGAAAGGACTTATTTCGAAAACTAATGCGACAACCCACTGAGGAGCAGTCAACGCTCTGACGGTGCGAAGTAAACAACACCTCCCTGGATGTTGAAATAAACGAACGAGCTGATCATAGATTACAGGAGGAACAGGGACAGGCCAACTCCTGTTGACATCAATGGGATTGTATTTGGGAAGATGAGTAGTTTCTAGTTCCTCGGTTCACAAATCACCGAGGATCTCACTTAGACTCTGCATACCGGCTGGGTGGTGAACAAAGACTTCAGCGCCTCTTTCATCTCAGACGCCTGAAGCGGTTCGGCATGAGTCTCCCAACTCTCAGGACTTTCTACAGAGGCACCATCGACAGAATGGTGACTGAATCTTCACGGCCTAGTCCGTGGACTGTACAGCCTACAATCGCAGGGTACTGCAGAGAATTGTGCCGATGCCCAGCCCATCTGAGGATCTGAACCTTCCTCTCCGCAGGATATGTACAGCAGCAGATGCGTAAAAAGGGCCCGGAAGATCAACAGGGATTCCAGCCACGCCAACCATAAACTGTTTCAGGTGCTTCCATCTGGCAAGAGATACCGCAGCATGAAGGCCAAGACAAGCTGTCTCCGGGAAGGCCTCTTTCACCAAGCTGTCAGATTTATCAAGGCATATTGATCTGATTGCAAATCTGATTGCTCATTGTATGTGGCTGTACATATATGTGCACAAAACAATTCTGTATACAATCTCAGTATTTGGGCAATATCCTACCACATGGATGATAAACAACAGCGGACCAAACATCAATCCCTGTAGCAGACTCATCACATTCAAAGAATCAACTATTCGGCTTCTAACGCTGAACGATTGTTGGAAACATTTTATTTGAGTTTGATGTGCCTGAATGGAAATTGGAAGATTGCATACGATTTTCAGCTGAAAAAGCAAAAACAAAACTGTGATGACTCAACTGTGGTTTGTGAGGACATAATCGACATTTTGGAGTTTGTTCACATAATTTCAGTGCAAATAAAATGTGTTTTATTTTATGGTGATTAAATCGATTTTCGTGGGAAATAATAGACCGGCCTTGGAACTTGCTGATAGATCACATATTTTAGTTTCTACTTCTGTTCAAATCGATTATGGATGTGGAAATGGTGGTAGAATTGTTGCAACTCTGTCTACTGTCTTTAAAGTTAAATGAACTACACCATACGTCACGGTTATGGAGTCAAGTAGATGTAGAAGTAGAAGTTCTGTGCATCATAACGAAGGACCAAAGTGTTTGCTGGAAAAGAACGTTCAGCAATCAGACCACAAACCGCTGCTAATGTCATCTGGGCGTATACCATTTTATATCAAAGGAACCTGGAATATTGCTCTCAATTTCTTTTTTATGCTTGGAAGAACATACCTTTAGCGGGTTTTATTGTGATACATGTCATCAGCTGTTACTGTGAATTTCAGCACTCAAACCACTCGAAATGAATGGAACGAATGAAAGAAAATAATGAAACTATCTTCCCCTTCAATAAGGACGTGTACTCAATTTCACCTCCTGAACTAAACTCCCGCCCTTAATGTCAGAAGTGAATGTACTCCGCCGAATATGACAAAATCAATCTGTTTGACGTTGATTGTCCATGTTGATTTTTCAGGGTAATTGCCTATTTTAGAAACAACACTGATCAGGAATTGTCCCATTTCAGATGCTGAAGACAGGTGTCTTGGAAATTACATTGGTTACGTTCATATAATCTGTTTGCTTAAAAGTAAATAACATGTAATATCCCTTGGGAAGAAAAAGATTTCGGAATGAGAAAAGCACTTTAATGTCGATGTTTTGTAACTGGTTGTCCCTGATGTGACTGATGTCATAGGTATACTAATTGCCTCAGAGGAATTACTCTGAACTGCATATAATTATGTAAATCCAGTCACCAGTCCATATGAGCAGTGGGGAAGTTCTGTACGACTAAACGCTGACTCTGACGGAATATGGGATATCCAGCGATTTACAACATCGCGTGTATTTTCTATCCTGCAATTGTCGCGATAGGTATCCCTGGTAAGATACTAGAGCAGTTCACTATATGTATGGTACCGTCACCTTGCTTTTGTTCCGTGCAATATCTGGAATTTTATTGAGCACAAATGCTCTGAAAAGTTTTCCCAGAGTTCAGGATTCAAAAGTCTGAACTTTTTTTTTAATTCTGTTTCCATATTGTTTTGTAATGATATTTTTATCTCTTTTGTCAAATACGTTATTGCCGATATGGCCATAGTTTCATTGTTTGATCTTGCCTGGCTTTTTATAGCGACAGCGGTCCCTTATGCAGAACGGCAGCTTTTTTAAATGACCATCCAGTCAAATATCGACACGCAGGTCAGTTCTTCCACAGTCATACCATTATAACGTATGTTTTCAACCTCATTAACTTTACTACAAATAATCCCATCAGCTATTTCACCTCTAATAAAGGAAATGGTGTTTGTTTTTTTTACTGAAATGATCCGGCTGCTCACCGGTACGTGAGTCACGGAAATCAGAAGCCTCGCTCTAAACAGGCAGAAGGTCGCCAACTAACTGCCTCTCCAGTCTATTATTGTGCACCAGCCGGTGTGCACCGACTGAGCCGGCACACGTTGAATATCGGTTTTATACTTACAAAAAAAACTATACCCTGCATTGGAAGAATGGTGGGCATTCAGACATTTGCAGCTAACCATAACTCTGCGTTGTTATTTTTTTTCCCTCCAAATTTCTTGTAGTTAATTTAACGGCGATTGTGATCCTATCTCGGGGAAAATGCGGACTCTCCAAATGTATCACCCGTTACCTGGTTGGAATGGCCACAGCTGATTTGATGTTGGTTATCGTTGTTGCTTTGGTGGAACAGACCAACAATATCTACATTTATTCTAGATCCCTGCTTATCACTCCTGTGTGCGCTCTGACACTTGTATTTAGGATTGTAACGCGGGACTGTTCTGTTTGGTATACGGTTAGTTTTACCTTCGATCGTTTCATCGCCATATGTTGTCGAAAGCTGCGGGATCGATACTGCACTGAGAGAACAGCAACGGTGGTTATGGTGACGGTGGTTATAGTGAGCTGCGGGAGAAGTGTCCCGTTTTACTTTGCCGTTGAACCTTACGTCATCATTGACAACATACCGTGGCGTTGTGCCTTCACACATGAACATGCTACTTTACCCGTGTGGAAAGTAGTCGAATTACTCGATAGCATTTTAACACCGTTGCTACCAATCGGCTTAATTCTGGTGTTCAATGGGTTAACAGTAAGACATATCATTGCGGCAAATAGAGTCCGCAGAGGGCTTCGGAACAGCAGTGATAATCAGAAGGATACCGAGTTGGAAAACCGCAGAAAATCAATGATTTTGCTGTTTGCAATTTCAGCTAATTTCGTATTATTTTGGATGCCCTATGTAGCTCATTCTCTGAAGTGGCAAACGGAAAACTATTTGTATCAGAACAGATATTTGAGTTCCCCGGTATATATACTACAACAACTTGGGTTCATGTTGCAAATTCTGAGTATGTGCACCAATACTTGTATCTATACACTGACGCAGAGGAAATTCAGAAAAGAGCTGAAGAATGCAACGAAGTATGTCTTTACGCTAAATGGCCACCTGTGTAGATAACCAGCATGTAAGTTACAATTCAGCGGAGTTTTCTAATAAAACAGTTTTAAAAATGAGTAGGTCATGAAATCAAACAATCATTTGCCTGGTTATCCGGAAATTGCAAAACCCACGGAAGGTTGCTTACTTCATACAGCTAAGGTAGGAATCTGGCTAAACTTGCTATGGGCTGACGTGATTGTTACATTGGTTAAATTACGCCAAACGTACGCAGAGACTTGACGAACACAAGGGCAAGGATGGCTTTTGGACATACCCAGGATTAGAGGTTTCAAAATGGACAGCGTCAGATAAAAGAAGGTAAAGTGAGTATCATTGAAATGCAGTGAGATTATGATAGTAGCAGAACTGTACAAAGCGAAGACACCATGGCGGGATTACCAATTGATAGACGGTGAGTAGATTCTAGAAGCAGAAATAAAGTAATCACTCGGAGTATTGGAGTATTCTGTACAGACTACACACACCGCTCCTTATCTCCCCAAAACAAGTACGGAAACAGCGGGAAAGTCATCAAGAGAAGTATTTTGGAGAGGTGCCATATTTTCATGGTTGCTATCACAGGAAACTTAAACTTTCCTAACATTGATTGGAAATCCCTGAGGTTAAAATGTTCAGATATGACAGAATATCTCAATAAGCCAGCAGGCGGACTAGAGAAATCTCCATTCATGATTTAGTACCTGAAAATGAAACAGATTACTCGCGGGTCGACTGTTGGACATTTAATTTTATCTTACAGTGGGATAGGAACAGACAGTATGCTAAGTATTTTCTTGGTGCAATTAGGTAGGAATTGCGAGCCGAATTTGGAAAATGTGGTTCATGAAATGGCAACATAAGATTGTTAATGGAACACTTGATTGTGGTTCGGTATAGACTTGCCTCATTAAGACAAGGAACGGAGGTCGTGTAAATTAACGCTATTTGAAAAGAGATATGGAACACCTCATCAAGAAGAAGAAAGAAAGATACTTGAGGTTCAGGACGAAAGTATCAGGCAGGGCTACGGAATATCACAAGTTAGCCAGGAAGGAAAATAACAATGAATTTAGAAGGCGGCATGGGAAGGCTTTGTAGAGTCGCATTAATGTGCAAACGTACATTAAGAGCAGGAGAATGACGAGAGAGAGAGAGGGTTGGACACATCAGAGACTAAAGAGGAAGCATGTGTCTGCAGTTCAAGGAAGCAGTAAAGGTCCTTAGTGATATTTTGCTTCGCTATTCACCAGTGAGAGCGTCTTTTACGAATGTTGATAAACCGTAAAGAAGATATGCTTGGTCATGCCAATTTTACGAATTGTGCTCTAGAGACATTTAAAATGTTAACATAATCAATTCCCCGGTGCAGGAAGGGATATACGTCAGGTAATTAGAGAAAACGGTCTTAGATATTACTGCGCTTTTAGCCATGAAGTTTGCGCCTTCACTGGCCACAGGAGATGACTGGAGGATGGTAAATGATTCATTTTTGTTCAAGAAATGCAGCAGGGATAGTCCTGAGATTTACAGGCCAGAGGGACTTCCATCAGTAACGCGCAATCTATTGGAGAGGATTCTGAGAGACGGAAATTATGAGTATCTGGAGAAACGTATTCTGAAAGGGGTTTGACCACGTTACACATGGCTGCGACTTCAGAAAGTCAGACAGCATTGCATGTTGGGAGAGCTGGGTGTGTGACTCAGCATTGACTTATTAACAGAAGGAAGATCAGGTAGTGTAGAGACATCGTCGACAACTGTACTAAAGTTTATAGCTTCAACGCGGAACATCACTTGCCAAGTCCTCCAGGCAGAATTCCCTCCATATACTACCTAATTTTCCTCCTGTAACTAAGCCAATGCTGAGTCACGCAACCAGGTTGAAATCTGCCTGTAAGACTTGGCCAGTGATCTTCCGCATAGAAGGAAGGTATAAACTTTAGTACTGTTGACGACTATGTGTCCAACTCTGCTGTCACAGTGTTCTGAGAGACTTTAATTTGACCACCCTACAGCACCTGGATGATTTATTGAACTAGGGCAGATAGTTTAGGGAAAATGCTGAATTTAAGAATGGAACTACACGCTAAATAATCTGAACGCCCTTTAATGTATTACGGGGCAACGGCTACAATAACATTGAAACAATCTTTTTCAATGGAACTCGAAAAGTCAACATTTCAAGCGCTCAGCATCATCTGTTGTTGCTCTCCAAATGAACCAGACTTCAGAAAATGTGATATTCCAATTCCTAATTCGAGTATGAACAAATTTGTCCAAATGTCAATTTACCTTTGAACAGTGTGCTTATCGTACACGGAACTGATACACTCATCTCTGGACTCATTAACCATGACTCCACCTGGTCGGTGTGAAATCCGCGTCTCCCTCTGAAAAACCAGAAAAAAGATAAATAAAAGAACTCAATCTAAATACTCAGGTAAGGCAAAAACAAAAATCCAAGCTTGCACTTTTCTACCTTTAAAACCGTTGCCGGTAACTGGCGTATACAGAATAAACAGTTAATTGCCAGAGTGAAATTCCGTATCAAATATTCAGAAGAGCAGCGGGAAGAAAGATGAGGGTGTTTACGGCAGACATGCACTAACACGTATTGTAATTTCAAAGAGAAATCCAGTTTCTGAAATTCACATCAGTTCCTCGAAGTTTATTTCAGTCAACGAATCAGATATTATCAGACAGTCATATCAGAAGAAGAAGAAGAAGCCCATAGCTCCGAGTGGAGTCATCGGGACGCCGTCGGGACGGCGTTTCTGTAGCAGGCTTCCTTAGTTTTACGGAGCAGAGTTGCTAGCTCAACGCTCAACATAGCACAGATGGAGGGGGCCGGCTAGGTTCGAACTCGGAGCCTTCACTCCGAATTCCGGTGCTGAAGCCACTATGCCACCAGACGTTGAGAAACAGGGAATTAATTCAAACATCCTGTCAATACACACCTAACAAATACACGACTGCCTTCCGTTCGTTCACGCACGTATTACCTCTCTTTACCTTTCAAGTGAACTCACAAATGTCCAGTCATCGTGCAATATTTTACATTCTTAATTCGCACTTTAAACCATCGCAGAACATTGCCTGATTTCAAGGGTCGAACAGTTCACAAATAGTCATACAACCTTTAAGAAATCCTTTAATGTCTGAAGCAGAGGGTCGCTAGAAATTAAGTATCATCCTCAAGTTAACATTCAGCAGTTTAAAACATGACGCCACCACTTCACCATTTCTCCCATGGCGTCGTGTTTTCTCAGATCCAATCCCTGACTTAGGAGAGGATTTAGATGAAATGAACGTTTTGTTGTACATTATCGAGCTTAGTAATCTTCATTACCACCACTGAATGAATATATGTGGACACTTCACTGGAAACATATCCCACCAAATCTTGTCCGAAATTATCGCTTTTAAATCTAGTCGGGAACTCTGGCTTTTGTTGCCTTGACCTACGAGTATATTACTTTCCTAGGTTACCCCACTTATAAGTGCAAACCTGCACTTTCTTATACACACGTGACAACTTTTCACCAAGTCTTCAAGCTTCACTCTCTGTGAGGCCAGAGTGATCAAACTTTACAAAAGAGTTTCTAGATTCTTCGGTGCTACCAGACACTGAAATTCTGAACGATACGTGCCCCGCATGGGAAATTAGTTAGTAAGATTCAGTCGCTAGGTGTACTTGGAGAGGTAGTAAACTGGATTAGTCATTGGCTCAATGGAAGAAACCAGAGAGTGGTAGTGGAGGATTGCTATTCTGAGTGGCGGCCTGTGACTATTGGTGTGCCGCAGGGATCAGTGCTGGGTACATTGTTATTTGTCATCTACATCAATGATCTAGATGATAATGTGGCAAATTGGATCAGCAAATTTGCCGATGATACAAAAACTGGAGGTGTAGTGGACAGTGACGAAGGTTTTCAAAGCTTGCAGAGGGATTTGAACCAATTGGAGGAATGGGCTGAAAAATGGTAGATGGATTTTAATGCGGACAAGTGGGAGATATTGCACTTCGGAAGGTCAAACCAAGGTAGAACATACATGGTAGGACACTGAGGAGTGCAGTAGTCTGAGGGATCTGAGAATGCAGATACATAATTCCCTAAAAGTGGCATCCCAAGTAGATAGGGTACTAAAGAGAGCTTTTGGTATATTGGCCTTTATAAATCAAAGTATTGAGTATGATAGTTGGAATGTAATGGTGAGGTTGTATAAGACATTGGGGAAACTGAATTTGGAGTATTGCGTGCAGTTCTGGTCACCTAATTGCAGGAAGGATATTAATAATTTTGTACGAGTGCAGAGAAGGTTTACAAGGATGTTGCCGGGGCTTGAGAAACTGTTTTACCGAGAAAGGTTGAATAGGTTAGGACGTTATTCCCTGGAGCGTAGGAGAATGAGGGGTGATTTGAAAGAGGTGTACAAAATTATGATGGATTATAGATAGAGTGAATGCAAGCAGGCTTATTCCAGTGAGGCTAGGGGAGAGAAAAAAACAGACGACATGGGTTAAGGGTGAAGTGGGAAAAGTTTAAAGGGATCATGAAGGGGGCTTCTTCAAGAAAAGAGTGGTGGGAGTGTGGATTGAGCTGCCAGATGAAATGGTGAATGCGGGCTCACTTTTGACATTTAAGAAAATCTTGGACAGGTATATGGATGAGAGGGGTTAAAGGGATTGGGCCCAGGTGCAGGTCAGTGGGACTAGGAAGAGAAATGGTTCGGCACAGCCAAGAAGGGCCAAAAGGAATGTTTCATTGCTGTAATGCTCTATGGTTCTAAGGTTCTATATATTTGATTCTGGCTCTAAATTGACTCTATATAATGTTGATTAATTATCGCGCTTGTAACAGCATTCAGAGATCTGACGTAAGTATAGTCGGGTGCTTGGCGCTCACCTGGTTACATGTGGTTAGCATGTCTGGCGATATCCTCAGATAACACCCAAAACTAACTAAATAAAATGTAACAACGGATTCTTTAATTCTTCACTTGCTCCCCTATCCTTGCATTTTCGACAAAGTCGAGTGTTTAGAATATAATTTAAAGGCTTTAAAAAACTGCTATGTGTTCTGGCCTTATGAAATGTTCGCATAGAAGCACAGTCCAATCAATTTCCATTTCTCTTTAGTGCTGAGACAATGCACCGCTCTTGGGTGATCAGTTGCTTAAACTGCACAATATGTTTGTCCGTGGCAATAATGCCCCAGATGTTGAGGCACATGGATGCTATTCTTTCACATTCCTGCCCCTGTTTCCTTCTATTACGACATTCTCTCTGGTCGTAGATGGGGAAATTTGTGGAAGTAGTTAGAATAGTCCTGGGTTAATTTGTTGAGTACTGACAGGAGATGTTCGGAAGTGGGCTGCCTATCATAATCATTACCATAAGGTATTGCGTCACTTTTCACTAAATCCTTCCATTACTCCAAGCTAATGTGCTTCTTCCCTCTCACTTTTCTTTCACAAAACATCTAAAACTGACTCAAGTACATTATTTCCTCTTTCCGAGCACCCACCCTCCTCGCCAGTACGTTGCTTTCTCATTATGGAGGTCAGCTTCTCTTCAAGACGAGTCTCCACATCATGTAAAACACGACTGCTTCTTCTAATTATTTCCTCTGTACTTTAGTTTCCTGCCGCTATTATACCCAATCCTCAGTTAAGCATTCTTTAGCTATAGCTTCGCTCAAATTCCGTGGCTCACATGGGTAATCATCTAAATCTTTATCACATCGTTTATATTTTCCTTCATCCATCCACAGAAATTGGACACAGACTTAAGATGACACCAAATGGCGACTCCTTTGTTTGCATCTTCGGAAACAACTCTTTTCCGTCTTTAATATCCTTATTTGTTCCTTTCATGTTTCTTTAGAAGACACTGACCTGAAGTTACACGCAGGCGTCGGTTGTTTGCGGGAATGGAACCCGTGCTCGTGGTTTCACGACTGGCCGTTATCCTACATGCCAAGAGTTCGGCCTGAGAGTGCCGTTCGAGTTTATGAGCCTAACATCTCTGGGCACGGGCGGATCGAAGGTCCTTGTCATGGCAGGAGACTCGTGTGCCTTCGGGGAGGCTGGAAAATCTTTCGCTGTTGGCCCGAAGACCAGATGTCTTTGCGAACTTCAGACGGAGAGCTCCAAAAATGACGAAACCGAATTTTTACATCGTAAACACAGCGGATTGCTTTTATGTCTTCCGCTCGCTGTGAAAATGGGGGACACCTCATTCTCCCTTATTACAGAGAGAGAGAACCTCTGTTTTTTCGAATGTCGAATGAAATGCGAAGCCTTTGACGTAACTTTGGTCTTTGCTATTTGGTCGTGTCTTTGCTATTGCTTAAAACACTTTTGCGCTGAGTGGCGGTACCGATGCGCTTTTTTGTTGGTGGGGGGAGTGGGGAATCGTTGCTTGCTGCCGCTTACGAGTGGGGAGAGAGCTGGAGGAGACTTTAGGGTGCTCACATTTAACTGTCGTTCTTTCCTTAGCGCATTTGTCTGTTTTCGTGGATGTTTGCGAAGAAGAAAGATTTCAGGATGTATATTGCAAACAGTTAACTGACATTAAATTGCTGCTTCGAACCTTTGACCTTTGAGGACGGATGCGTACTCGGCCCAGGGTAGATGCTGATTTCACGCAGTGGGGCTCTGGAAGATCAGACATCGGAATACTTTCTCTAGCTGTTGGTTGGCCCGCTCGATTAGGAAATCGGTTTTGAGTGGTATCTTGAAGACAGACTCACAGAGGCACCTCGAAGATTACAGTATGCCCTCCAGAAGTTGGATGTGAATTGAGAGGCCCTGTCTGACACAATATGTACGGGTAGAACACACAATTTAAGTCATGCAGTACTAGTAATTTGTTTGTTACTTTGGCAGAGGGGAGTTTATTTAAAGGACTGAAGTGTACAAACTTGGAGAAGCTATCAACTACTGTGAGAATGGCGCTGTTACCATCAGATGGGGGAAGAGGAATGATAAAATCCAGGGCAATTTGGGACCAGGTTTTCTTGGGCACAGACAGGATGGGGTCAGAGCTAAAAAGTTCCTTCCGGTTCCTTCCTTTTTCAGCAGCGGGGGACCAGACGAATGTGACAGCCGTTGGAGTAAGAGCAGTGAGTGTTGCCGCCAGTGGACTGTAATTTCTGTTACAGCGGCGATAGAACTTAGCGAAACCCAAGAAGCCTTGCAATTCCCAGCAAGTCGATGGTTGGGAGCCATTCAACCTTCGCTTTGACGTTCTGTTGTTACATTTGCATGGAGCCTTCTGACGTTACATACCCCAGGAAGGAGATGGCATTGCGATGAAACTCACCTCTCCGAGACTTTACAAAGAGCTGGTTCTCCAGAAGGCGCTGGAGAACTCTGCGGACGTCACCTGTATGTTCAGGGATTTTTCAGAAAAAATCAAAATGTCGTCGAGATCCAAAAAATATAATCGTTTTAGCATGCCCCTGAGGACGTCACTTACCAGGGTTTCGCGGAAGGCGGGGGCATTGGTCAGACCGAATGGCATTACCCGAGATACTCGTAACGGCCTGAGCTGCTGCTGAAGGCCGTCTTCCACTCGCCCCCTTCGCGGAAGCAGACAAGTTGGTGGGCGTACCGGAGATCAAGCTTGGTGGAAACTGAGGCTCCTTAAAATAGTTTAATTGCCGAGGTCATGAGCGGAAGAACGTAACAGCTCTTTACATTGACTTTATTCTGTCCCCTGTAGTCAATGCATGGTAAGGAGCAGTCATCCTTTACAGCAAAGAGATAAAAAAAAACGGCACCAGTAGGAGAGGCAGACGGCCGGATGATGCCTGCAGCCAGAGACCCATGTGTATTGCATTGTACGGCTGCCGCCAAGTTGACGAATTTTACGACACCTGCCGGCAATATTAAACCTTATTCTGATCAACTTCTCAGGTACCCCTAATTGCTCCTCACCTCCGCACCACGAGCATTTTGTATTGGCCTCTTCTTCCTCGCCAGGGTAATGGTCTCGGCACGATAGAGCGACCTGCTTTTTCCATCCATCGATTCTGCCTTACCCGCAAATTTTCCTCAGCTTTCTTTGAGCTACAATCATGAAACCGTTAGATTCTTCACTGATTTTGAGATCCTGAAGTGATGTATTTCTTTAGAGTATTTTGTCGCAGTTTTGTAAGTTGCAGACATTGTTTCTCTCAGCTCTTTACCTGCCTTTGTGTTAAATCTTATAGTGTTCCGGTTCCGGAAGGAACTATATGTGCACTGCTTCATAGGCGTCAGCTGTTGAACTATGCTAAGCAATGTTACAGACGCAAGGTAATAAGACTATAATAGAATGGGGCAGAATGGTGGACAGGGGTCAGGTCAACAGCGAGCTGAGCCAGTGTCTGCTGACGGAATTGGGTCAGCTTGTGCTGTGGGAGTGCAACAGAGCGGGTGTGTCACGAGGTCCACTTCCGTGGTTTGCTCCACACTACCGAATGCAAAATGCACTTTACAAATCGAGATAGAAGAGATTGCAACACGTCCAGCAGCTGCTTCCTGAACCTTGTCTGGGTCATGGCGCAGAGAGCGGTGTTGGAACAGCAGCTCAGATGTTGCAGCATGTAGTGCAGTTCGTCGACAAATATCGGCAGATACACCCTCTGAAATGCCCATTAATATGTCATCGTCTTCCGTACGGCTATCACCTCATACAACGTCCACAACAGGATGAATCTGGATCTCTAGTGCTCTGGTAATATCTGACACCCAGGAACCTGCCGCGGATAATATTGGCAACTAAAACGTGTTTGATTGTTAAAGCATTGAGAAGGAGGATGACAGCAAATGGGATCACTGTGGTGAGAGCTCTGCGATGAATATTTATCACTACCCAGATCAGCAAACTCTAACTACCATAATATTCTACACAAGGCCACCTTCAGTTAGTGGTTGTATATGAACCATGCAAAGCCAGAATACATTCTCTAGCAACTCAACACAGTCACTGCCCAAGAACCACAGTCGCCGTTTTCCCGACGCGGTGCAGTATTCCACTTTCAGAACCTGGAAGCCATTGGCCACAAAGCAATAAATGGCGAAGATCATAGTGAATCAGACCAAACAGTCGGTAACGGCGTAGGGCATAAAGGAGTCGGTTCTACACAGGAGAACTTCATACAAAAGCAGGAAATGATCTAAATAAGCGTTCAGACTTTTCCTCAATATCACCTCCAACAAAACCACCAGGATATCCGCCCCTACCATGGCCAAAAGGTAGCGGCTGACACTTTTAGAGAGGCCGCATTTTCACCTGGGTAGAGCCATAATCGTCAGCACGTTCGCTGTGAGAAACGGAAAAAATAATATTACACATCTGGTATGGTGCGTCGCTGGCACATTTAGTATGAGCATTGTCGGTTGAGGCAGAGAGGAAGAGAAAGACATAAAGAGAGAGAGAGCGAGGGGGAGGGAGAGAAAGAGAGAGGGATACAGAGAGAGAGAGGTGCTACTTTATTCCAATATTAATGCCCAATAATGTCGCCCAGTCCGAAAAAAAAAGTTATATTCAAAGGGAAAGGAAATTTACATATCATACATTACGTCCGTGCAGTAACCACAGTATCAAAAAGAACATTTGGGAATATTTCTACAGGATTTGTAGAGTCATAGAGAACCACATCACAAACACAGACTATCTTGTCCACGCTGACCTTACCGTCTGCCCAGTGACATCGAGATGCACACGCTTACATCTAAACCACTCCTATCCAGATACCCTGAGTATCTAAACTTCATTTAACTTTCCATTTGAGACCGAATGTATTACTTCGGATAGTAGTTCGTTCCACGCTGAGACTCAAGGTCATCTCCGCTCACATTATCCTTAAATATTTCACCTTGGTATTGTCTTCAGTTCTCCTCTCACACAATCTGAGGTGATACATTCACCTGACTATACCCATACGGATATTCAAGAGGACCAGTCCTGTCATGTCCGAGAGCACATTGTACAGCCCATAACATTCAGCCCAATAACTCTTCAGGACTCTTTAGACTGCAACCTCCAAATGGGCAACAGTCACCAGCTAGAATTCCAAGATTAACAACAGCGCCAAGACAGGATGTTACCATTAAAATTGCGTATCATTTTACCGTGGAAATATATAATATTCCATCGCCGTCTCTGCGTCAACATCACTGAAATCTCTCCCTATGAACTCCGTGGATATGTCCCTACCTTAAGAAAGATAGCGTTTCAAGAAGGCAGTCAACTATCACCTTCGCAAGGGCGTTTACAATGGGCAATTATATAGTGGCTCAAATTACGAAGCCTGCAAGTCCTCCTCAAATAAAAGCAGGCAGTGTATAAAGTTTTCGCGCCATGATCATCAGCAGGTTTACAAAAATCGTCAGGTCTGCCGTGCGACTTCCAGCTGTTCTCGAACTACCATTTGGAGTTGGCGATAAATAAGTTAAAATCGGTTTAAGATAAGTGGAGGGTAGTTCAAGGGGGATAGCAGAGGAAGGTTTTTCACTCAGAGAGTGGTTGATGCGTAGAATGCACTGCCTGAGTCAGTCGTGGAGGAAGACACACTAGTGAAGTTTAAGAGACTACTCGACAGGTATATGGAAGAATTTATGGTGGGGGGTTATATGGGAGGCAGGGTTTGAAGGTCGGCACAACATTGTGGGTCAAAGGTCCTGTAATGTGCTGTACTATTCTATGTTCTATGTATGGAGAGATGTCGATGCACGGTGCCCGTTGAGAGATATGATCCTCGAAGTAATCACAATAGGGGTTTTCGACTTACCGGGTATTGCAACGACGGCAAGGACAGGATAGTAAATCAGAACAATGGGCAGTAGGGCAAAATAGATCCGCTGTGACAATGTTAGCACGGTATAATCATAGGCCCTCAGGCGAGCAGCCCAATTAAACCCCGTTTCTGTAACATCCCCTGGATTTTCAGCACCAGATCCATTGATGGAACATTATATTGAGCGGTTAACAAGCTCTAGTCCAGTCTTGCACTCTCCCACTCTGCTAATCCAATATGTGGCACTTGACTTTTCGTCTCTGCGATGTCGATGAGCATTATCGATACTGTATGATTTGTGTCACATACACTGTGTTAAATCACTAAGTACAACCTTTTTAGCGCCACACTAGATAACGCAATCAAACCCCGTGGAAATTGAAACAAATAAACCAACAGATGTCGTTAATCCCTGCGTACTCAGTAAAATGGAACAGCTGATCCAGAGCGAGAAAACAGTCCTGAAACGGCGGAGGTTGTGTTTGCAGTGGGGAATTTCATTCCGGTCACCATCGAAAATCAGAGGGGCTGATGTGACTTCCTGTTATTTTCCTTTGATACCCAAGGGAAACAAAACCCAAACTTTATCACCAACTTCAAACACCTGCTCTCTGGCTGGCTTATCATGCCAATATTACATTTTGACTTGGGGGTCTTGCAAATTGTTTTTTGCAAGGTCGCAAACCCTATTAAGTCTCTCGTGGAAATGCAAAACATAATCTATCAAACTATCACACACTGTCGGGTTAACCCACTGCTCCCTAAGCAAGGTCAAAGTTCCCTTTGGTCTATGGCCAACAACGAGCTCAATAAACTAAACGCCAGTGATTCCTGAATGGTATCCCTCACAGCGAAGAGCAATAGGTGTATTCCTCAGCCCAGTGTCTGCCATTCTCCTGACAGTAGGTTTTAATCATGGATTTTAAAGGTGAATGAAACCTCTCCAAAGCCCTTTGAGACTCCGTGTGGTAGGCAGATGACACAATTTGCTTAGCCTCCAACTCAGTAACTATCTGCTGGAATGTTCTTGAAGTAAAGATACTCCACTGATTGCCTCTCTTTTGGCAAACAGAACAATGTGAAGAACTTGACGACTGCCTTTACCACAGTTTTTAGTTTGATGTTTCGAATGGGCACGGCCTCTGGGAACCTAGATGCGGCACTCATAACAGTTAGCACATACTGATGAGCAGCTGCAGTCTTTGGTAATGGGCCCACACAATCCACTATGACCCGGGAATATGGTTCACCGAAAGCAGGTATCGGCCGCAGTGGTGCCTTTGGGATGGCCTGATTAGACTTTCCCACCACCTGGAACATTTTATCTTTCCTCATGTCAGGCCAGTAAAACTCCCTCATAATCCTGTGCACTGTCTTCTTTACTCCGAGATGTCTACCTAAAGGCATCTTGTGAGCCAGGTTTAAAATGTCTGCCCTGTAAACTTTTGGAGTCACTACCTGATGCACAATCGCCGAATCCTCATTTGCCGGCACCGTAGCAGCTCTCCACTTAATCATCAACACCCCATCTTTAAGGTAGTATCCCACTAACTCATTTTGAATTTCCTCCTCAGAGAGAGCCGTCTCTTTAAAGGTCACAACTTCAGGATTTTATTCTGTTCCTCCATAAATTCTTTCCTCGATAAAGACAAGTCTGTCTCATCCCACCTACCCTCCTCAGACTTACTACCTTCTAAGTCCGGTCGATATAGGGATGGTAAGAAAGTCTCGGCTAAACCAACACTAGCATCAACAGCCGTTTTCGACATCCTTCTAGTTACTGTGCAGTCAGGATACACTTCAAGATCTATGGGCGGGTCCTCATCAGCAGCAGGTTTGCTCGTTAGCTGAAGTGCTGGATAAACATCTCCACCTGCAATGTCATTACCGAGTAAGTCAGCAACTTGTGTACCGCTAGTTCAGATCACACCCCTATTGTGACTGTTCTGGATACCAAGTCGCATTTCAGAACTACCTTCTGCAAAGTTACAGCCTCATGCCCTTTTCCAATACCTTTGATAACATTCGCTTCACCACTCTCCGTTTCTACACCAAATTTCAAAACACTCTTTTAGATTAATGACTGAAAAGCTCCAGTAACTCTCCAGATTCCCAATGGGAATCCCTCCTTTACAGGCACAAACCCATTCGGAATAAATCTCTCGCGTCCTTCTTGAACTCGGTTTGATCCTTCTTCCTCAGCAGTATTTCAACCGGCTTGATACGGGCATTTGGTGTCGTCGCCCTTCCTTTTCCCTTATCTCTTTTTTTGAGCGAAACGCTTAGACGCCACCTGATTGGGCTTCTCACAATGGAAACACGTTAGACTGGAGAATTTTCCTTCCGACTGATTCTCTTACTCCTTAATTTTTTTGAAAGTCCCCGGCTTATTTTCTGGTTTAGCTCGTGGGCTCTCTCTGTATTCCTGCTACCTTTTGGATAGCACTTGCTCGGGAACAGCTTGACATTGTGAGTTAACGCATACTCGTCTGCTACTTTGGCAGATTCTGATAGGGTCTTAGCCTCATTCTCATTCAGGTATGTCCTTATGTTGTCAGGGCCACAATTTTAAAATTCTTCAATCGATATCAACTCCCTCAATTTGCCAACATCCTCACCCACCTCTTCTGAAGCGCTCCAACAATTAAAGTACACACATTTCTCATTAGCAAACTCCACAAACGTTTGGTTCCAATGCTTCCTCAAATCTCTGAACTTTTGTCCATACACCTCCGAAACCAACTCATGAGCTTTAAGTATAGCACCTTTTGCTTCATCATAATCATTTCCGTCTGCCGTAGGCAACGTTGAGCCTTTTCCACTGATCCCTCGGCCATTGCTGATCTACGGCCACTTTTTTAAAACGTAAGAAGTACCTATCGATTTCTGTTTCCTCAAATGGAGGTACCAACTCAATTTGTCCACTAACATTAAACCTCTCCCCACGGTTTACCGCGTGCTCCCCATGTTGCCATTTCTCTCTCTAGAACTGTCTCTGTCTCTCTGCTTCTTCTCTCTGTTTCCTTGCTTCTTCTCTCTAACTTAAGTCTCTCTAGCAACATCTGTTCCAGACGTACCTGGCCCTCCCCTTTCCCACTAACGCTTCCTCATCAAATTCCTTTGCGGACCCATAATTTTCAGCTATTTGCCTTTGAATTTCTGCCTTTGTCATACCCTTCTTGTCCTCTGTGAGTTTCAATGCATGAACAACTTCCCATAACTCCTCCTTTTTTATCTATCTTTCTTTAAGCCCGCAGGGTCTGGTCTTTCTAGAAAACCCTCAACTCTGCTGTTTTTCCAAACAACCAATTCAAATAAGAGGTTTTCCCCAATCAAGTCAAACAAGCCCCCACACAATTGTTTCAAATCCCTTACGCAGGCCCCAATTTTGTCACTTACCCCGTGACGGGTTAACGAACCAGTAGAAATGGAAAACACAATGGAGTCTGGTATTGTTAATAAATGATAGAGTTTATTTTAACTACGCAATAAAGTACTAAAAATGCAGATATATAAAACAGGTTAGCAATGATAAATTGTATACATAATTATATTACACACATATACATAAGTTTGGAAATCGAGCAAAACCAGGCTCTTTCAAACCTAGGGGGTGGATGGATATAGTCTTACAATGATGAAAAGAGATCAGTTCAGTTTGAGGTCGTTAGTTGATTAACGTTGTAGAGAGAGAGAGAGAGCTGAGAGGTGAACTGATACCGTCGATCTTCCCGTTCTCTTCTGAAATCCCAGAGGTCCTCCGAAATCTTGTTAAAGACACCGACAGCGACCATAATAATGCGACCGTTTTTCGGTGATGGAATTATCACCCTGGCAAGGGTGGACACACAAATAATTCCCCACCCGCCACACCCTTTCACACCGCGAGAGCCACTGGTCAATGTCCCCAAATCCATCCTCCAAAAACCCCACCTTTCTGTGGGTACAACAAAGCTCGTCCAGTGTCCAAAACCCTGTGACTGTCTGTGTATCAGCAGACCTGGTATTGATCCCCACATGTTGGTGTCACGAGGTGGGGACAAGGGTGCTGGGAGGGAACCCACCCGCAGGACACATACACGTCTTTCTTAGTTTCAATAAAATAACGTTTATTACTCGCTACAGAGCATCGGAAATTCAAGGAGGACAAAGAGGAACACGAACCTCGGACTAGGGGACTAGAGACATGGATCCCCGCGGACCTGGGACTTGAAAACAGGGAACTGGCATCGCCGCGGCCATGACTTAAACAATGGGAACATGGACAGCCGCTGGACTTGGACGGACGGGGGAAACATGGACAGTCGCGGCCCTAGGACCTGGACAGTGGGAACGTGGACAGCCGCGGCCCTTGGACTTGGACAGGGAGAACATGACAGCAGCGACCCTTGGACTTGGACAGTGGGAACATGGACAGCAGCGGCCATTGGACGAACGGGGGAAACATGGACAGTCGCGGCCCTAGGACTTGGACAGTGGGAACATGGACAGCCGCGGCACTTGGACTTGGACAGTGAGAACATGGACAGCCGCGGCCCTTGGTCTTGGACAGTGGGAACATGGACAGCCGCAGCCCTTGGTCTTGGACAGTGGGAACATGGACAGCCGCGGCACTTGGACTTGGACAGTGAGAACATGGACAGCCGCGGCCCTTGGACATGGACAGTGAGAACATGGACTGCCGCCGAGTTGGACAGTGGGAACATGGACAGCCGCGGCACTTGGACTTGGACGGGGTGAACATGGACAGCCGCGGCCCTTGGACATGGGCAAGGGAAACATGGAACTTCGCGGCCATGACTGGGACCGCCACGGCCCTTGGACTTAGAGACAGGGATCCTCCGATCGCCGCAGCCAGATACGTGGACTCCAAATCACAGGACCGGAACGTTTAACCAGGACTCCTCCTTCAGATCAGGCAACGAACCGGGACTCTTCTTCAAGGGGAGAGACACGGACTGGACTGTTCATCAAGGGGAGAGACGCAGACACAGGGAATCAACATCGAACCAGGACTCCGCCTTACACTCAGCCAACGAACCGGGACTCTTCTTCGAGGGGAGAGACGCGGACACAGGGAATCAACATCGAGCCAGGACTCCGCCTTACACTCAGCCAACGAACCGGGACTCTTCTTCAAGGGGAGAGACGCGGACTGGACTCTTCTTCAAGGGGAGAGACGCGGACTGGTCTGTTCATCAAGGGGACAGACGCGGACACAGGGAATCAACATCGAACCAGGACTCCGCCTTACACTCAGCCAACGAACCGGGACTCTTCTTCGAGGGGAGAGACGCGGACACAGGGAATCAACATCGAGCCAGGACTCCGCCTTACACTCAGCCAACGAACCGGGACTCTTCTTCGAGGGGTAGACACAGACATTGGGCATGAACATCGAGCCGGAACTCCGCTTGCAACTCAGGCAGGGAGCCGGGACTCTTCAAGGGATAGACACGGATAATGAGTATGAACGTCGAGTCAGGGTTCAAGTCACACTTCGCAGATTGACATTCCCCGTAACCACTCTGGCGAAGGAAAGCGAAGCTGGTACTCCGATGCGGGCTGGATAACTCTGGTTTGTCGTAGCGACGACGACTTGCTAAGGCTTCTTAATACTCTCGACCCGAACGGCTAAAGCCACCAGTTTATAAGCTGCCGGTTCGGGCCGAGAGTACATCACCTAAATTGCTTAGCTCAAAGGGTCCTTGAAACGGAACGAGAAGATAACATAGAGTCAATGGTCCGGATCATAACGCAATCTAACTAAATTTGAAGGTGAACAGCTTCGGACCATGACAGTTGGACACCAGCTGTCCATCAACCTGCTCCGCCCGCCTCTATCTGTAAGAGTTTTACCATCAGGCAAGAGTCCTTGTGGAGAGGTAAACAAGTTTGAAGAGAAACGATAACATCAATCTTTCCATCAGTCTCTTCTCTCTCTATCATTGCTTTGGACACCTCCCGCTCTCTCTCTGAATAGCAGAACAGTTCATAGGGTCACTTCTGGACTCCGTCACACACGATTTATTAAGTCAAGTTGTCTGTCGTGGCGGTGGTAAGTCATACCCAATCAAACGCGGATTCTTTCGAGAAGTTTACCGGGACATTTCATAAAGTAAATGCAATGGATTTGTAAAACAGATAATAGAGCAATGTCCTTGATAGGATCACAGATGGGAGGATGGTTGAGAAATTTCTGTTACTTGACATTCAGAATGATGTAGTAATTGATGGTTGCCTCTCTGACTGGAAGCCTTTGACTTGTCAAACGCCCCACGCATTGGTGTTAGATCAGTTCTCATCTATATCAAGCATCTAGATGATAATCTGATAAGCATAGTCAGACGATTTGTGGATGGCACCAAATCGGGTTGTGTAGAAGACAGCAAAGAAGAATATCAAAGTTTGCTAGGGGTTCTGGAACAGCTGGGTAACTGTGCCGGAACATTCCTGATAAATTTTAATGCATACAAGTCCGAAATGCTGCACGTTGTGAAAACAAAGGAATGTATGACCTAGACGGTAGTCATGAATCAAATAGAACAGATGTTTCGTGGAACAGATTCAAAATTACGTGAGTTTGGCGTCACAGGTAGATAGGGTGTTATAGAGAGCTTTGTCACACTGGCCATACATCAAAGTAATGCCTACAGAAGATAGGATGGCACTTTGAAGTTCTGTTGGACGTTGGTGAGGCATTATTTGTTACCTGCCTAAAGGGAAATTATAAATAAGTTTGAACAACTGCTGAGAGTGTCTGCAATTCGCTTGCTGTGACTGTTTGGGAAGTTGTTAGAATCGATTGCTAGGGATAAGATTTCGGAATACCAGGAGGTACCTGACAAGATAGGTCAAAGCCAGCATGGCTTCCTGAAAGAAAAATGGTCTTTGGCTACCCTCCTGCAATTCTTTGAGGCAATTGCAAGTAGGGTACACAAAGGAGATCAGTAGACGCGGTGTATGTTGATTTTCAGAAGGCTTTTGACAGACTGCTTAACAACAGAAGAGCCCATAGAATTACAGGGGAGTTTGTAGCATGTTTGTGGCATTGGGTGATCGGTAGAAAATAGATAGTGGGAATATAAGGATCCTCTTCTGGCTGGCTGCCGATTACCAGTGGAGTTCCACAAGGGTAGGTTTGGGGACCGCTACTTTTTATGATGTACGTCAATGAGTTGGTCTATGGGATTAATAGATCTGTAGCTAAATTTACCGCTAAAACAAAGATAGGAGGAGTGGGTAGAATTGAAAAAAAATAGAGATTTATAGATTTGAATAAGGCATTTGAAATGGTCCCAGATGTCCCGTATTCAGTTTTGGTCACCTCACTGCAGGAAGGATGTGGATACGATAGAGCAAGTGCACCGGAAATTTACAAGGATGCTGCGTGGATTGGAGATAATGCCTTATGAGAATAGATTGAGGGAATGTGGCCTTTACTGTTTGAGTGATGGAAAATGAGAGGTGACCTGATGTATAAGATGACGCGGAACATTGAAGGGGTGGATAGCCAAAGGCAATTTCCCAAGGATTCAGGTGGTTGGCATTAGGTACAGGGGGGATGTCAGATGTTCCTTTTTCACCCAGCGAGTGGAGGACGCGTTGAATGCACTGCCAGCGCCGGTGGTAGCGTCGGATCCAATAGTGTATTTTAAAATACTGTTAGGTCGATACCTGGAACTTGGAAAAATAAAGGGCTGTGCCTTATGGAAATTCTACCTAGATTTCAGAATAGGTTCCGTGGTCGGCAAACATTGTGAGCCGAATGGACTGTAATGCGCTGTAGATTTCTATGTCCTATGTTCTCTGTTCTATGAATGCGTTAATATAACATTTCCTCGGAAATGTTCCTGGAGAGCCACTCGATTGAGTTCCCCAAACACAAAGCCACGCAGAGTTTTTAATCTTGAGGAGACTGGTAGAGTATAGCAGAAGGTGGGTCAATGCAATGCCAAAATGGAATTAATTTTCAGTAATTTTCGGTGTCTGTAGATCAACAGTTCCGTTGATCTACAAATTTACATGGAAAGTTCAGACCTGTTTATTTGGACAAACAAATGATCTAAAATTCATTCACTAAATGAATCACGAACTGTCACCATGGTCATGAAACATTCTGATGTAATCAGTTTGTAAACAATGTTAAAATCTTTATTTTAGAATATGTTGAAATCTGTCCCTGTGGAGTCACTGAATGGTATTAAACCCCCCGGCATACGCTGCCTCAACATTTCAATCTGAGTGATAGCCTATAGCTCAAGGAGGCAAACCGCTGTACAGAGAGAATGCCTGCACTGTTGTACAGTTACAGGAGAGTACAGAAAATACTTTATGTCCTCATTGCCGCCATTGGAGTTCCTGGTGAGTGAGCAAAACAATTCAAGTTTGGCATTTACATATATTGATCAGTGTGAACGGCATAACCACTTTACGAGCTTCCAATTTGACAATCATTGCAGAACATCCATTAGAGATGTCTATCCTGCCTATTCAAAATGTAGACTTTTCTTATATAATGTCAAATAATCTAAAACTCTGTCTCTTGTCTTTAGCGACACGTTGTTGAAATTTCAAACAGTGCTGTGATGGGCAGCTGTCCGGGATGATGCGGCTCTGAGGGTTTTACATTGTGATGTTAACAGTTTTTGCGTTATTGATCATAGTTAACCTCTGGTGCAGTGCTCCACTTCTCCCCGTGGAGTTTGTCACCGTTGGCTTTCCACTTACTTCTGTCGAACATTGTGCTCTATGGAATTAGAGAAGCCCCTCAGCCTCTCTTACCAAGATACCGACAGTAAGTGTTCATTCCAAGACCCGTCATAAATTTGGGAATCGCTTCTATCTAAGGCTCTGTCACGGTCCGAAATAAGCGTTTCTTCAATTACATGATGCTGCCTGAGCTTCTGCGAACCTCCAGTATTTGATGTGGGTTGCTCACTTCTGCATCCCTTCTTGGCTTTATCA
The DNA here is from genome assembly GCF_030144855.1 of Hypanus sabinus. Taxonomy (NCBI): domain Eukaryota; kingdom Metazoa; phylum Chordata; class Chondrichthyes; order Myliobatiformes; family Dasyatidae; genus Hypanus; species Hypanus sabinus. The sequence goes on from NW_026780119.1 coordinate 47,610, forward strand.
AATGCTGAGTTTCCTAAGGGAGGGTCTGTCATGGTCAAATCAATGAATATGATCCCATCACCGACTGGTATGGGGTCAGCATCTATCGTTCATGTTGATGCAGCTCGTTTGAACCTCGACGGTTCCCGCACAAATCTACCTGTCTGCGCATTAAATAAGGAAAGTCAGTGCTATGCCTAATGTGAGATTAGCAGCAGTTCACAGACTCTACCTCTCTTCATATTTAGCCGAACCTGGATCCCGTGTCGATTCTCAGATAATGTGTTCAGTAATGTCCAATGACTGTTCCCTTCTCACTCTCTCTACAGTGAATTTAGTGGCCATTATAATCCTGTCCCGAGGAAAGTGCGGCCTCTGTACCTGCACCACTCGCTATCTGGTGGCAATGGCAGCAGCGGATCTACTGACCGTCGTCACCGAGGTCAGTTTGACTCGAATCAACTTTTATTACTTCCCGAGGAATTTCCTCAGCATCACCCATGTGTGCAGTGTTATCGATGTACTCCGCTACACAGCCACAGACTGTTCCGTCTGGTTCACTGTCACATTCACCATTGATCGGTTTGTTGCCATCTGCTGCCAAAAGCTGAAAGCAAAATATTGCAGTGGAAAAACTGCGGCTGTGGTTCTAACAACAACCATCGTACTCTCCTGTCTTAAAAACATTCCTCGCTATTTCATCTGGGAACCTGGGGTGATAATCGACACTGTACCCTGGTTCTGTAGACCGAAGGACAATTATTTCACTGACCACGGGTGGGTGGGATATGATTGGCTCGATACGATTTTAACTCCGTTCCTACCTTTCGCTGTGATCATGCTGCTCAACACTCTGACAGTCAGGCATATTTTGGTGGCCAGTCGGGCCCGTAAGCGGCTGTTGAGTCAGAACAAGTGGGATAACCGAGGTGACCTGGAAATGGAGAGCAGGAGGAGGTCAGTGGTTTTACTCTTCACACTCTCCGGCAGTTTCATCCTCCTGTGGGTGACATACGTAATAAATTTTATATATTACCAGTTGTCAGGAAAAGGATTCGCTTTCAATGAATCTGAATGGATTTTTCACTATGTCGGGGGGTTGCTAAGGAACTTCAGCTGTTGCACGAACACCTTTATTTACGTGGTGACTCAGTCGAAATTCAGGAAGCAGGTGATCCTTCCGCTGAAATATCCGCTCACCATGTTGCTTCAGTTTTTAATAAATATCCATCCTGAGCACAGGCAAAGGGCAGACACGGTGTATCCAAACCGGTCTCCTACTCCCCACTTTCACCAGCTGAACTCGCAGATGAAATTACTGGCCGGATTGTCCCATCGACCGGGTTTTCGAAATTTATTGGATTGAATTGACGTTATTTCAAAAATCCTTCATATACACGAGGAGTAAAAATCTTTATGTTACATCTCCGGGGCGTTCAGTTGATTTTATATTAGCATAGCATACCCAACTTTCAATCATGTCAACATAATCCCTTATTGTTTTATTCCTTTCCACCATTCTATTTGTCCTGTAAAAGTGTCTTCACTTTTCTCGTTATCCATTTAGTCTTGCCATAACCTCCGATTTCTTGTCGCTATCAGCTCTTAGTTTCTGGTTTGCAAGTTGGAATGTCAAGGCTCTTTGTAGCAAATTTGAAAAGAAAATACCTACTGATTCCCCTCAACATCTCCCATCTGCAGAGCCTCATCAAAAGAAGCATTGGAAAAGCTTGTTTTGAATATAAAATAATGTTTTATGAGTTTCTCACAGTGAATCTTACATACTGCAAAAATGGCCCGACTTCAGAGTCACCGAAAAGCAATCTCAGCAAATTACAATTTTACATAGACACACTTCCTCCACTCACTGCAAGGTTAATATTGATAACGACTGCTGCTCTATATAATGAGAAATAAATGATTGATAATTTGTTTCTTTATCGTTTGCTGTAATTCAGGCAAAAAAGCCATACTAACATATACAGGTTCATTAATTTTTCATCGATCGGTGACAATAGTTAACATATAATTTTGTTTTCTTATTATGCTGATGAACCAACAGACACGCCGGCATTAAATAATAATTAGACATTACTAAATCGTGTAAGCTAAAATCAAATAAAGACATTGAAAACAAAACAAGGTGGTGTTACCAAGAGAGCGGATATGTTGCATTTTTCAGTGAACTATATTCCAAGCACGATAAAAACCATTCACCAATACTAAAAACGCTTCTCTTGTGATGTTCCTAACAATCCTCCAACACACCTCTAACGGAATGACAATTTCTTTGTACCCTGAAATTAATCAAGTGTGTTAATAGCACATTCAACCGCCGTAACTGTAAGTGCAATTGTCCGATGTCAACCAGTAAAGCCGATACAGGAGACAAACTTACTGCAGCACAACACCATCTTAATGTCTCTGCTTGTATAACATTTAAACATTTTAAAGTTGAAGATGAAGTTGATCTTTTAACCACACAGCCATTTTCAATAACAGATCTATTTAAATAAGTATAATTGATCAACGGAGATTTTCCAGTAGCATCCCAAGAATACTGACATAGACACCTGAGAATAACACATGCTGCTTTACTGCGTACGATCCATCCACATGCCTGGAAGTCTTACCGTTGGCACGTCTTCTACAGTTTCAGCATACAATTTAAAATCAAGTGCAGGTCTGTTAATACTCTTTAGAAAACACATAACTTGTGCTTCAGAAACATAGAAACCTACAGCACAATACAGGCCCTTCGGACCCCAATGCTGTGCCGAACGCGTACTTACCTTAGAAATTACCTTGGGTTACCCACAGCCTTCTAATTTTCTAAGCTCCAGTTACCTATCAAAGAGTGTCTTAAACGACCCTGTCGTATCTGCCTCCATCGTCACTGTCCCCGTACTCACCACCACTCTCACGTAAAAAAAAAACTTACCCCTGGCATTTCCTCTGTACCTACTTCCAATACCATAAAACTGTGTCCTCTTTGTGTTAGCCATTTCAGCCATGGGGGTGAGGGAACTCTGACTATCAACAGGATCAATGCCTTTCATCATCTTATGCACCAGTAATAATTCACCTCTCATCCTCCGCCTCTCCAAGGAGAAAAGGCGGATTTCACTCAAACTTTTCTCATAAGGTATGTTCCCCAAGGTTACAGCTACTGAAAGTGTAAATCCCTATCTATTGCCTATTGTTCTAACTCATCAATCCCTGATGGCATCGTTTATAGAGGAAAATTATAGAGCTAGCATGCCGTTTCCGAACAGAGTTTTTAGAATGCCAGAGCTGGGATGCCGTGTCCGAACAGAGTTTTTAGAATGCCAGAGCTAGGATTCCGTGTCCGACCAGGGTATCTAGAATGCCAGAGCTAGGATGCCGTGTCCGACAGAGAGTAATTTACACACCTCATTACGTTTCTCAGAGAAAAGGTCATTAATCATTATATTAAATAATAAAGGGCTACACATTCTGCACCGTAGCAAATCCGAATATCAGAGAAATCAGAGAAATCCGAATATAATTTGCCCATCCGTACCAGCACAGGCCATCCAAATAAAAACTCAGAAAAATATATAATCTGGCCCTCCCGCCTAATTTCCATAATTTCTCCAAACATTCTGCATTCCATAAGCATCATACGCCTTTTCAATGGAAAACAATACAACTACTACAACATCTATATTTATCCATGCTTCACTTATATCTCCCAATCATATAACCGAATTAATTTCATTCTATCCCTCCGAAATCCACTCTGATAAAACGATATGTCACATTTTTGGTTCAAAATTCACACGAACGCACGATTACAATACGTTCCATAATTTTACGAAAGGGAAACTTTAAAGATATCGGTCTATGATTAAAATAATCATACGGGGAGCATCGTAGCTTTAGAATGGCACTACTGCTGCCATATTCCACGAGTAACGAAAATGGCCTAAATTTTCTGATCATACATTAACAAATATCATCTTTTGCTGGAGATGTCTGGCCTGCATTAATAATCGTCTTATTTACCTAACACAGAGAAACTCTACGTCAGTGATACTATCTTTGCTACAGCTAACTACAAACCCATCAGGGTGTTCACTGAGAACCTTATCCCGACGTTATTCAACTTCTTCATTTAAATGATCTTGATTGCGAGTCGCAGTAAATGACGAAGACAGTAGCGCATCCGTCCCTACCTCAGTAATAAGCACTTTACCCTCACCAATATCATGATACCTAAAAGTCATCTATTTTCTGAATTATTCCTCAAACATTTCTCACCTTAATATCCCTTCTAATATTATCACAATACGGTTTCCAGTTTTTTCTTTACGGGCTGTGCTATTTTATTATCAATAAGGTGGCTCGGAGACTGATATTTCTTAACTCTCCGTAAAGCATTATTTCGCTCCACAGTTGCCAGTGTACAGTTTATCATGGTACACCCTATCCCCGATTAATTCTATTGTAATGGCGTTAAGGCGCTGGAAAAGGGATCCAATCGCAGGCCCAGTACTGTGCACACAGTGATATTAATTGAGTAACAAATCCCGAGGTGCAAACAAAGTCGGCGCCAAAGTTCCGGCAAGATCAAGGCATCCAGAGAAATCCAAAAACCAGATTCGGGAAAGAGGCAGAGTCGATATTCAGACGGACAGTGTACTGGACGAATGTTGGAAAGGCGCAGGAAAATTCATTGGCACAATCTGGCAAGAATCAGGTAAAAACACAGGACTGAAATACACTGAGCAACAAACGGAGAGGCAGATGACAGGTGGAGCACAATGAGATACAGGTTGCAGTAAAATAGGTAATAAAATAGAAACAGATGAGAGGGAGTATTCAGTAAAACAGGGGTTAGACTAGAGCAGGAGCGGGCACGGGAGCACATGGGGCACGAAAACATATTGACTGCTAGTGAGAAACACACAAAAAGACAGAGTTTAACTACAGGTACTGGGAGTACATACCCCCCTCTGAAGAAGACTTCTGGCGTCACGGCAGGTAGGGCTGGGTACTGGCGATGAAAGTCACTGATATGAGAAGGGCTCAGGATATGGTGGGCCTCTCCTCAGGACCGCAACCCTCCAGGTCGAGAAGGTACTGGACGCCACGGCCCTGGCGACGAACGTCCAGCAGTTGTCGCACCGTGAAGGCCTCTGACCCATCAATGAGCACTAAGGGAGGGTGGTTGGGGACAGGATACAGAGGGTAGCTCATGAAAGGTTTGATGCCGGAGAGATTGAGGCGGACAGCAGAAGGGCTGATGGTTTTAGTCATGGGAAAGACGTCGATACAGCGAGCAGTGAGCTTGCATGAATACACCTTGAGGGGCAGGTCTCGTGTTGAATGCCACACACGCCGTCGCTGGCGGTAACATGGGGTCGTGGAACGATAGAGGCTAGCTTGACGCTTGATCCTCGCAGCGGTATGGAAAACGGGAGAGCGAGTGCGCATACCAGTCCGCTGTAAAGAGCGGATGAATGCCTCGGCAGATGGAACGCCAACCTTCCCCTTCTGGACAGGTAACAGTTGGACACGGTAGCCCAGGCAGCCGTAGAAGGGGGACAGACTGGTGGATGAGGACGGATGAGAGTTTATGACGTACCCGGCCCAGGGTAGCTACTGACTCCATGAGGGGAGTGTCTGTGAGAGCAAACACCGCAAGGCAGTCTCTAGCTGCTGTCTGGCCCGCTCGGTCCGCCCATTGGTCTGTGAGTGGAATCCTGAAGTCAAACTCACAGAAACACATAGAAGGTTGCAGAATGCCGTCCAGAAGTTGGAGTGAATAGAGAGACCAGTCTGATGTAATATCTACAGTAAATCTATGTGATTTAAAAACATGGGTCCTGGTAATTTGGCTGTTTTTTTTGTCCGAGGGGGGTTTACGTAAAGGAATTAAGTGTACAGATTTGGAGACGCGATCAACTATTGTGGGAATGGGAAATAGCAACTGATGGGAGAAGACCTGAGACAAACAAATGGTAATGTGGGTCGGTGTCTCTTGGGATAGGAAGGGGTTGTAACAGATAAGCAGGTGACCTGTTAGACTTCCTGCCTTGAGCAAAGACCGAGCATGTTGAGACAAAGCTGCGGATAACATCTCCCATGGAGGGCCACCAGAACTGACGACTGATGAAGGCCTGAGTACGCTTAGTTCCAGAGTGACAGGATAACCGGAAAGATTGACCCCTCTGCAATACCTATGAGAGGACAGAGCTGGAAACATAAACATTGTTAGTGGGCCATGCCCCGCGCTGTTGAGCAGCCTGCACCTTGGTTTCAATGTGCCATTGCGCTGCACGCACGGGAGAATCAGCAGTCAGGATGACATCGGGTACCTCAGGGGTCTCAGAGAAAGGAAGTCTTCGGGAAATGGAGTCAGGTTTTCCATTCAAGGGACCAGGGC
>NW_026780120.1:0-47500 GCF_030144855.1 Hypanus sabinus
GGCAGGAATGGAAATGCCAGGGCTCGCAGGCAGGAAAGATGGCGCCTGCACGTTGCCCCCGCAGATCAAAAGGGGCGAGTTAAATGAAGGCCGCCTGGCCTTTCTGAGGAAGCGGACGCTAACGTTGCTCTGAGGGGGAAGGAAAGGGTTGAAGATCTTTTTTAAAGAAAGGAGAGAGATGCTTCTAAAATAGCAAGAAGACGCGCCAGTATCAAAGATGGCGGGATCGTGGTGCCGGGATGGAAGCGCGATCCTCGGTCACGTGATATATAGGTCGAGAGGCGGGACGCGATATGTCGCACGTAGTCATTTTCGTGACGTCACGGATGCCCGCCTCCCTCCCCGCAGGGGGCGTGATCTCCGCAAACGCGGGCGCGCTCTCTGGGGATTGGGTCGGCGCCGTGACGTCAGAGGGACGAGGGGCGGGTTATCCTGTGCCACAGCCATTCTTCGTGCAGTGTGGAGCGCGGTGGGACCGGCCACGCCCCCTCGTGTCGTCAGCAAGCGAGGAGATAAAAGAGGTGGCGTCGCGCCCCACTCGGTTCTCGCGTTCGCCGCTGCCCGCTCACGCCGCCGCCATGGGCCGCAAATTCTTCGTCGGAGGCAACTGGAAGATGAACGGAAACAAGGAAAGCCTGAAGGATCTGGCTAGCAACTTGAGCAAAGCCACGCTGCCCCCGGACACTGGTCAGTGAGGCTGGAGAGGGGCGGGATGGTCTCCGGACACCGGTCAGTGGGGAGGGAGAGGGGCCGGGATGGTCTCCGGACACCGGTCAGTGGGGAGTGGGAGGGGCCGGGATGGTCTCCGGACACCGGTCAGTGGGGAGGGAGAGGGGCCGGGATGGTCTCCGGTCAGTGAGGCGGGAGAGGGGCCGGGATGGTCTCCGGTCAGTGGAGAATGAGAGGGGCCGGGATGGTCTCCGGACACCGGTCAGTGGGGAGGGAGAGGGGCCGGGATGGTCTCCGGACACCGGTCAGTGGGGAGGGAGAGGGGCGGGATGGTCTCCGGACACCGGTCAGTGAGGCGGGAGAGGGGCCGGGATGGTCTCCGGACACTGGTCAGTGGGGAGTGGGAGGGGCCGGGATGGTCTCCGGACACCGGTCAGTGGGGAGGGAGAGGGGCCGGGATGGTCTCCGGTCAGTGAGGCGGGAGAGGGGCCGGGATGGTCTCCGGACACCGGTCAGTGGGGAGGGAGAGGGGCCGGGATGGTCTCCGGACACTGGTCAGTGGGGAGTGGGAGGGGCCGGGATGGTCTCCGGACACCGGTCAGTGAGGCGGGAGAGGGGCCGGGATGGTCTCCGGTCAGTGGGGAGGGAGAGGGGCCGGGATGGTCTCCGGACACCGGTCAGTGGGGAGGGAGAGGGGCCGGGATGGTCTCCGGACACCGGTCAGTGGGGAGTGGGAGGGGCCGGGATGGTCTCCGGACACCGGTCAGTGGGGAGGGAGAGGGGCCGGGATGGTCTCCGGACACCGGTCAGTGGGGAGTGGGAGGGGCCGGGATGGTCTCCGGACACCGGTCAGTGGGGAGGGAGAGGGGCCGGGATGGTCTCCGGTCAGTGGGGAGGGAGAGGGGCCGGGATGGTCTCCGGACACCGGTCAGTGGGGAGGGAGAGGGGCCGGGATGGTCTCCGGACACCGGTCAGTGGGGAGTGGGAGGGGCCGGGATGGTCTCCGGACACCGGTCAGTGGGGAGTGGGAGGGGCCGGGATGGTCTCCGGACACCGGTCAGTGGGGAGTGGGAGGGGCCGGGATGGTCTCCGGACACCGGTCAGTGGGGAGTGGGAGGGGCCGGGATGGTCTCCGGTCAGTGGGGAGGGAGAGGGGCCGGGATGGTCTCCGGTCAGTGGGGAGGGAGAGGGGCCGGGATGGTCTCCGGTCAGTGGGGAGGGAGAGGGGCCGGGATGGTCTCCGGTCAGTGGGGAGGGAGAGGGGCCGGGATGGTCTCCGGACACCGGTCAGTGGGGAGTGGGAGGGGCCGGGATGGTCTCCGGTCAGTGGGGAGGGAGAGGGGCCGTGCAGTCTGAGCCATTCTCCTCCCAGTCACTGTGACTCGGGAAGAAACCCCATCCGGACCTGGGGACGGTGAGAGGACAGATCCCATTACCCGCCCCCGCCCCCCCCAGAGCCGGGCCTCTCACCCTCTGAGGAGTCCGGAGGGACGGGTGAGCCTCCCTCTCCCCTATATGGGCCGCTGGCGGAGAGCGCCCGCAGCTCCTGACCTTCAGCACAGGAAGAAGCGGAGGGGAGGGCGCGACACGTGGTGCCTGCCGGTGGATATGCCGAGACAGTGTCAGTGTCCCTGGGGTTTGGGTCTTCTCTGCGTCGCCGAACAGCTTTCGGCGTTGGTGTGTGCACATTCTGCACAGGGCTGGCTGTAATTTACAGTATGCCTTTTCAGGTTTATTATCACTGGCATGTGATGTGAAATTTGCTAACTTAGCAGTTCTATGCAATACATAATCTAGCAGAAAGAAAAAAAATAAAATAAAGCAGTAAATAGACGAGTAAATGAATTGCATATATTGAATAGATGACTAAAACTACGTGCAAAAACAGATATTCAGTATATTAAAATGTGGGTTCTTTAATTAGGGTGCACCTTTCTTAGCTGGGACCAAAACAGTTTGGCCCAATTAATCGCTTGCCCCAATTAGCCAAAACTTATTGGAAATAGTTAAAAAGATGTAAGAAATTGTGTAAACTGAGTTCAGAGCAAATTAGAATATTGCCGATGCTACAACGTAGCTGGAAACTGTGGTGAGGAAATCGGTGCCCCGGATAGTCTTGTTTCTTGCTGAAAACAGTGACAAAAATCACGGCTTTTCAAACATGAGCACACAACTGGCGCTGTTTAGACGCCATTGCTCTGGCCACGGTGTGTATTCCGGCCGCGCCAGTGCACAGGACCAGTTAAAAACTGTTCAGCGACGTCTCCTGCCCGGATTGGGTGGCAGACTGACCCAAATAAAGGAAGGGCATCCGACTACTTTCTTGAGGTTTTGTTCCCGAATAGGCGGCTGCCCCGGTGAGCCGATGTATATATGCAGACACGTGCAGAGGCCACTCGATCAGGGACGGTGCTGATCGGCCAGTCGCGGCGGCAACTCGATGCATAACAGCACGCAGACTCGCTCGAGGGGTCCGGTAGATTGAACCAAACACTGGAATGGGGAAGGAACGTGACCTGCGCCATGCAATAATCGCAGGTGCCAGACGGGGTGGGTGGCATAACTCACAAACTGAAGATATAGGAGCAGATTTGGGCAGTTTGGCCCATCGAGTCTACTCTGCCATTTCATCATTGCTGATCCGATTTTCCTCTCAGCCCCAACCTCCTAACTTCTCCCCGTATCCCTCCATGCCCTGACCAATCAAGAATCTATCAAAATCTGCCTTAAATATACATAAAGATTTGGCTTCCACAGCTGCTGTGACAAAGAATTCCACAGATTCACCACTCTCTGGCTGAAGAAATTCCTCCCCATATCTGTTCTAAAAGGAGGCCCCTCTATTCTGAGGCTGTCCCCTCTGGTTGTAGACTCTCCCATCAGAGGGAACATCCTCTCCATATCCACTCTATCAAGGCCTTTCACCATTCAATAGGTTTCAATGAGGTCACCATTCATTCTCCTGAACTCGAGTGAATACAGTCCCAGAAACATCAAACGCTCTTCACATGACGAGCCATTCAATCCTGGAATCTTTCTCGTGAACCTCCTCTGAACCCTCTCCAATTTCAGCACTTACTTTCTAAAATAAGGGGCTCAAAACTGCTCACAGTACTCCAATTGAGGCCTCACCTGTGCAGTCTCAACATCGTTGTGCATGAGATTTTCCCGCACAAAGGTCTCTGAAAGTTTACAGAGAAGCAAGAAACAAATGTCCAGGGAGCGGCAGTTCTGTGGCTGACAGGGCCTTGTTAGTGAGAGAGGTGAGAGGAGAATGGCCGGACTGGTTCAAGCTGACAGGGCCTTGTTAGTGAGAGAGGTGAGAGGAGAATGGCCGGACTGGTTCAAGCTGATAGGGCCTTGTTAATGAGAGAGGTGAGAGGAGAATGGCCGGACTGGTTCAAGCTGACAGGGCCTTGTTAATGAGAGAGGTGAGAGGAGAATGGCCGGACTGGTTCAAGCGGACAGGGCCTTGTTAATGAGAGAGGTGAGAGGAGAATGGCCGGACTGGTTCAAGCTGACAGTGACTCAAATAACCACACGTCACAACAGTGGTGTGCAGAGGAGCATCTCTGAACACACGGCAGCCCGAACCTCAAAGTGGGTGGGCCACAGCGTCAAAAGACCCCAACGGGTTCCTCTCTTGTAATTAATGGAGTGGCCACATAGCAGATCTACATTCTGATTCTGAACCTATGCATGATAGTCCTGGAGATTGATGTTACTGCGACATTTCCCCCTCACAGACCCTGACCTCTTCCCCATTCCCGACTCAGCCGCCCCGTTTCTCAACAGCCCTCTGTCGCGAACTGGGCTGCAGGTCCCGGGTTGACCCCTGACATTTCCTGTGGTGCCCGGTCCGAGACATTGGCTGACCTCACCCTGACTGGACTGCAAATGTCACTGGTCTCCAGTTCTCAACCCCTGGCTCCACGGGCACTCTCTGATGTAACTGCCTAAGTTAGATAACGGTTTCAATTCACCCCTACACCCCTCCGTCTCCATAATCACTCCGACCCCGACAACCCTCCCTGTCTCTGTAACCCCCTCCCTCCCCTACACCCCTCCCTGTCTCTGTAACCCCCTCCATCCCCTACACCCCTCCCTGTCTCTGTAACCTCCTCCGTCCCCTACACCCCTCCCTGTCTGTGTAACCCGCTCAGTCCCCAACACCCCTCCCTGTCTCTGTCAACCCCTCCCCATTTCTCTTTTACATCTCACTGACCGCTACACCCCCACTCTGTGACACTTGGGTTTGTCTCCATGGTGGTGAGGAGGGGGAGGGAGATGGGACATCTGGGATGCAGTCCTGGTGTCTCAGTGGGTAGGGACGGGCTGCTGACCCAGTTTGTACCCCTCCCCCCCCCACACACCGTGCTTTCCCCTGTCAGCATGTGGGACCCACCCTCCGGAGGGGCCGGTGACATTGTGGAGCGTGACCTGGAAGGAGGGGGAGGGTGGGGTGCCTGCTCTCAGGTTGCCTCTGCGCCCTTTAGCAGACTCAGCGGTGTAACGTGAGCCCGGAGAGGAGAGGCCTGTACTGGGTCGTCTATTTCAGTCTCTGCTCCCTCGATTCCATAACCAGCCTGGCTCCCTCTCGTACCGAGAGAGACTTTTATCCAATTGCTCTCTAACCTTCTCAGTTGAGCCAGTGGCCAGTCTATTTCGGACTGGCCCCCACCCCCTCCGCCGATAGATCCCGGAGGCTCTCTGGGTGGTCCAGGCCATTTGGCCCAAATGGTCCCTGCTGACCCAGTTGAACTGTCCCTATCTGTATACCTGTCAGTTCCCCCCCCCAACGCTGTGACTGTCCCTGCCTGTAACGCTCTCCCCCACCCCCCCGTAACGCTCTCCCCACCCCCGTAACGCTCTCATCCACCCCCCCCCCCCCCCCGTAACGCTCTCTCTCTCCCCCCCCCCCCCCCCCCCCCAAGCAGCTTGCCTCCCCGTGAGCATGGCAATGAAATTCACCGGGTTCGCAGGCATCTTGCTGGGGCTGAGCGCTCTGTCCAGGACTGAAGGAGGCGGAGAGGGGGTTTCACCTCTGTGAGGTTGCGATAAAGCGGGAAGGGTCACACCCCTCACTGCCCACCGAAAGGGTAGGGGAGTCTAATTAGCCACTCGAGTAGCGTACTGCTCAGTACTGGGGGCTACCTGGTCTGTCTAGGCTGCTGCAACACTCTGAGATCAGAGCTGACTCGCCCCCACCGACCGGCCCTTTCGCCCCGTCGCCCTTACTTCCCCTGAGAAACTGAACCCTGTCAACACCCCTTTATTGGGGTATTGGCTGCGGGAGTATGTTGTTGTGGGGGGAAGACCATTGCAGACCACGCACTTTCTTGCAGGCTGGGCCGTTGCTTCATAGGTGGAGCGTGCTAATGCTTTAGTTTTGCTGAAGAGGGAGGGTGAGAAAGGGCAGAATGAGGCCTTTCATCCCATCCAATCTGCTCCGCCATACCATCATGGCGGATCCCAGATCCCACTCAACCCCGTACACCAGCCTTCTGCCCATATCCTCGGATACCCTGAACGATCAGCAAACTATGAACGTCCACTTTAAATATCCCATGGACTTGACCTACACCTCAGTCTCTGGCAGATTCACTACTCTCGATCTAATAAAATTCCTCCTTTACGTCTGTTCTGAAGGGTCACCCCTTGATTTACAGGCAGTGCCCTCTCCAGTTCGAGATACCCTCACCACAGGAAACATCCTCTCCACATCCACCCATCTCCATCAAACTGCCCCATCAAACACTCCTCATACAATGAGATCCCACCATCATTCTTCTAAACTCCAGTGAGTACAGGCCCAGAGACATCAAACACTCCTCAAACAATTAGATCCCCCCCTCATTCTTCTAAACTCCAGTGAGTACAGGCCCAGAGACATCAAACACTCCTCATACTATGAGATGCCCCCTCATTCTTCTAAACTCCAGTGAGTACAGGCCCAGAGACATCAAACACTCCTCATACAATGAGATGCCCCCTCATTCTTCTAAACTCCAGTGAGTACAGGCCCAGAGACATCAAACACTCCTCATACAATGAGATGCCCCCTCATTCTTCTAAACTCCAGTGAGTACAGGCCCAGAGACATCAAACACTCCTCATACAATGAGATGCCCCCTCATTCTTCTAAACTCCAGTGAGTACAGGCCCAGAGACATCAAACACTCCTCATACAATGAGATCACCCCTCATTCTTCTAAACTCCAGTGAGTACAGGCCCAGAGACATCAAACACTCCTCATACTATGTGATGCCCCCTCATTCTTCTAAACTCCAGTGAGTACAGGCCCAGAGACATCAAACACTCCTCATACAATGAGATGCCCCCTCATTCTTCTAAACTCCAGTGAGTACAGGCCCAGAGACATCAAACACTCCTCATACAATGAGATGCCCCCTCATTCTTCTAAACTCCAGTGAGTACAGGCCCAGAGACATCAAACACTCCTCATACAATGAGATGCCCCCTCATTCTTCTAATCTCCAGTGAGTACAGGCCCAGAGACATCAAACACTCCTCATACAATGAGATGCCCCCTCATTCTTCTAAACTCCAGTGAGTACAGGCCCAGAGACATCAAACACTCCTCATACAATGAGATGCCCCCTCATTCTTCTAAACTCCAGTGAGTACAGGCCCAGAGACATCAAACACTCCTCATACAATGAGATGCCCCCTCATTCTTCTAAACTCCAGTGAGTACAGGCCCAGAGACATCAAACACTCCTCATACAATGAGATGCCCCCTCATTCTTCTAAACTCCAGTGAGTACAGGCCCAGAGACATCAAACACTCCTCATACAATGAGATGCCCCCTCATTCTTCTAAACTCCAGTGAGTACAGGCCCAGAGACATCAAACACTCCTCATACAATGAGATACCCCCTCATTCTTCTAAACTCCAGTGAGTACAGGCCCAGAGACTTCAAACACTCCTCATACAATGAGATGCCCCCTCATTCTTCTAAACTCCAGTGAGTACAGGCCCAGAGACATCAAACACTCCTCATACAATGAGATGCCCCCTCATTCTTCTAAACTCCAGTGAGTACAGGCCCAGAGACATCAAACACTCCTCATACAATGAGATGCCCCCTCATTCTTCTAAACTCCAGTGAGTACAGGCCCAGAGACATCAAACACTCCTCATACAATGAGATGCCCCCTCATTCTTCTAAACTCCAGTGAGTACAGGCCCAGAGACATCAAACACTCCTCATACAATGAGATGCCCCCTCATTCTTCTAAACTCCAGTGAGTACAGGCCCAGAGACATCAAACACTCCTCATACAATGAGATGCCCCCTCATTCTTCTAATCTCCAGTGAGTACAGGCCCAGAGACATCAAACACTCCTCATACAATGAGATGCCCCCTCATTCTTCTAAACTCCAGTGAGTACAGGCCCAGAGACATCAAACACTCCTCATACAATGAGATGCCCCCTCATTCTTCTAAACTCCAGTGAGTACAGGCCCAGAGACATCAAACACTCCTCATACAATGAGATGCCCCCTCATTCTTCTAAACTCCAGTGAGTACAGGCCCAGAGACATCAAACACTCCTCATACAATGAGATGCCCCCTCATTCTTCTAAACTCCAGTGAGTACAGGCCCAGAGACATCAAACACTCCTCATACAATGAGATGCCCCCTCATTCTTCTAAACTCCAGTGAGTACAGGCCCAGAGACATCAAACACTCCTCATACAATGAGATACCCCCTCATTCTTCTAAACTCCAGTGAGTACAGGCCCAGAGACTTCAAACACTCCTCATACAATGAGATGCCCCCTCATTCTTCTAAACTCCAGTGAGTACAGGCCCAGAGACATCAAACACTCCTCATACAATGAGATGCCCCCTCATTCTTCTAAACTCCAGTGAGTACAGGCCCAGAGACATCAAACACTCCTCATACAATGAGATGCCCCCTCATTCTTCTAAACTCCAGTGAGTACAGGCCCAGAGACATCAAACACTCCTCATACAATGAGATGCCCCCTCATTCTTCTAAACTCCAGTGAGTACAGGCCCAGAGACATCAAACACTCCTCATACAATGAGATGCCCCCTCATTCTTCTAAACTCCAGTGAGTACAGGCCCAGAGACATCAAACACTCCTCATACAATGAGATGCCCCCTCATTCTTCTAAACTCCAGTGAGTACAGGCCCAGAGACATCAAACACTCCTCATACGAGATGCCCCCTCATTCTTCTAAACTCCAGTGAGTACAGGCCCAGAGACATCAAACACTCCTCATACAATGAGATGCCCCCTCATTCTTCTAAACTCCAGTGAGTACAGGCCCAGAGACATCAAACACTCCTCATACAATGAGATGCCCCCTCATTCTTCTAAACTCCAGTGAGTACAGGCCCAGAGACATCAAACACTCCTCATACAATGAGATGCCCCCTCATTCTTCTAAACTCCAGTGAGTACAGGCCCAGAGACATCAAACAGTCCTCATACAATGAGATGCCCCCTCATTCTTCTAAACTCCAGTGAGTACAGGCCCAGAGACATCAAACACTCCTCATACAATGAGATGCCCCCTCATTCTTCTAAACTCCAGTGAGTACAGGCCCAGAGACATCAAACACTCCTCATACAATGAGATCCCTCCTCATTCTTCTAAACTCCAGTGAGTACAGGCCCAGAGACATCAAACACTCCTCAAACAATGAGATCCCCCCCTCATTCTTCTAAACTCCAGTGAGTACAGGCCCAGAGACATCAAACACTCCTCATACAATGAGATCACCCCTCATTCTTCTAAACTCCAGTGAGTACAGGCCCAGAGACATCAAACACTCCTCATACAATGAGATGTCCCCTCATTCTTCTAAACTCCCGTGAGTACAGGCCCAGAGACATCAAACACTCCTCATACAATGAGATGCCCCCTCATTCTTCTAAACTCCAGTGAGTACAGGCCCAGAGACATCAAACACTCCTCATACAATGAGATGTCCCCTCATTCTTCTAAACTCCAGTGAGTACAGGCCCAGAGACATCAAACACTCCTCATACAATGAGATGCCCCCTCATTCTTCTAATCTCCAGTGAGTACAGGCCCAGAGACATCAAACACTCCTCATACAATGAGATGCCCCCTCATTCTTCTAAACTCCAGTGAGTACAGGCCCAGAGACATCAAACAATCCTCATACAATGAGATGCCCCCTCATTCTTCTAAACTACAGTGAGTACAGGCCCAGAGACATCAAACACTCCTCATACAATGAGATGCCCCCTCATTCTTCTAAACTCCAGTGAGAACAGGCCCAGAGACATCAAACACTCCTCATAGAATGAGATGTCCCCTCATTCTTCTAAACTCCAGTGAGTACAGGCCCAGAGACATCAAACACTCCTCATACAATGAGATGCCCCCTCATTCTTCTAAACTCCAGTGAGTACAGGCCCAGAGACATCAAACACTCCTCATACAATGAGATGCCCCCTCATTCTTCTAAACTCCAGTGAGTACAGGCCCAGAGACATCAAACACTCCTCATACAATGAGATGCCCCCTCATTCTTCTAATCTCCAGTGAGTACAGGCCCAGAGACATCAAACACTCCTCATACAATGAGATGCCCCCTCATTCTTCTAAACTCCAGTGAGTACAGGCCCAGAGACATCAAACACTCCTCATACAATGAGATGCCCCCTCATTCTTCTAAACTCCAGTGAGTACAGGCCCAGAGACATCAAACACTCCTCATACAATGAGATGCCCCCTCATTCTTCTAAACTCCAGTGAGTACAGGCCCAGAGACATCAAACACTCCTCATACAATGAGATGCCCCCTCATTCTTCTAAACTCCAGTGAGTACAGGCCCAGAGACATCAAACACTCCTCATACAATGAGATGCCCCCTCATTCTTCTAAACTCCAGTGAGTACAGGCCCAGAGACATCAAACACTCCTCATACAATGAGACGCCCCCTCATTCTTCTAAACTCCAGTGAGTACAGGCCCAGAGACATCAAACACTCCTCATACAATGAGATGCCCCCTCATTCTTCTAATCTCCAGTGAGTACAGGCCCAGAGACATCAAACACTCCTCATACAATGAGATGCCCCCTCATTCTTCTAAACTCCAGTGAGTACAGGCCCAGAGACATCAAACACTCCTCATACAATGAGATGCCCCCTCATTCTTCTAAACTCCAGTGAGTACAGGCCCAGAGACATCAAACACTCCTCATACAATGAGATGCCACCTCATTCTTCTAAACTCCAGTGAGTACAGGCCCAGAGACATCAAACACTCCTCATACAATGAGATGCCCCCTCATTCTTCTAAACTCCAGTGAGTACAGGCCCAGAGACATCAAACACTCCTCATACAATGAGATGCCCCCTCATTCTTCTAAACTCCAGTGAGTACAGGCCCAGAGACATCAAACACTCCTCATACAATGAGATGTCCCCTCATTCTTCTAAACTCCAGTGAGTACAGGCCCAGAGACATTAAACACTCCTCGTACAATGAGATCCCCCCCCCCCCATTCTTCTAAACTCCAGTGAGTACAAGCCCAGAGACATCAAACAGTCCTCATACAATGAGATGCCCCCTCATTCTTCTAAACTCCAGTGAGTACAGGCCCAGAGACATCAAACACTCCTCATACAATGAGATGCCCCCTCATTCTTCTAAACTCCAGTGAGTACAGGCCCAGAGACATCAAACACTCCTCATACAATGAGATGCCCCCTCATTCTTCTAAACTCCAGTGAGTACAGGCCCAGAGACATCAAACACTCCTCATACAATGAGATGCCCCCTCATTCTTCTAAACTCCAGTGAGTACAGGCCCAGAGACATCAAACACTCCTCATACAATGAGATGGCCCCTCATTCTTCTAAATTCCAGTGAGTACTGGCCCAGAGACATCAAACACTCCTCATACAATGAGATCCCTCCTCATTCTTCTAAACTCCAGTGAGTACAGGCCCAGAGACATCAAACACTCCTCAAACAATGAGATCCCCCCCTCATTCTTCTAAACTCCAGTGAGTACAGGCCCAGAGACATCAAACACTCCTCATACAATGAGATCACCCCTCATTCTTCTAAACTCCAGTGAGTACAGGCCCAGAGACATCAAACACTCCTCATACAATGAGATGTCCCCTCATTCTTCTAAACTCCCGTGAGTACAGGCCCAGAGACATCAAACACTCCTCATACAATGAGATGCCCCCTCATTCTTCTAAACTCCAGTGAGTACAGGCCCAGAGACATCAAACACTCCTCATACAATGAGATGCCCCCTCATTCTTCTAAACTCCAGTGAGTACAGGCCCAGAGACATCAAACACTCCTCATACAATGAGATGCCCCCTCATTCTTCTAAACTCCAGTGAGTACAGGCCCAGAGACATCAAACACTCCTCATACAATGAGATACCCCCTCATTCTTCTAAACTCCAGTGAGTACAGGCCCAGAGACTTCAAACACTCCTCATACAATGAGATGCCCCCTCATTCTTCTAAACTCCAGTGAGTACAGGCCCAGAGACATCAAACACTCCTCATACAATGAGATGCCCCCTCATTCTTCTAAACTCCAGTGAGTACAGGCCCAGAGACATCAAACACTCCTCATACAATGAGATGCCCCCTCATTCTTCTAAACTCCAGTGAGTACAGGCCCAGAGACATCAAACACTCCTCATACAATGAGATGCCCCCTCATTCTTCTAAACTCCAGTGAGTACAGGCCCAGAGACATCAAACACTCCTCATACAATGAGATGCCCCCTCATTCTTCTAAACTCCAGTGAGTACAGGCCCAGAGACATCAAACACTCCTCATACAATGAGATGCCCCCTCATTCTTCTAAACTCCAGTGAGTACAGGCCCAGAGACATCAAACACTCCTCATACGAGATGCCCCCTCATTCTTCTAAACTCCAGTGAGTACAGGCCCAGAGACATCAAACACTCCTCATACAATGAGATGCCCCCTCATTCTTCTAAACTCCAGTGAGTACAGGCCCAGAGACATCAAACACTCCTCATACAATGAGATGCCCCCTCATTCTTCTAAACTCCAGTGAGTACAGGCCCAGAGATATCAAACACTCCTCATACAATGAGATGCCCCCTCATTCTTCTAAACTCCAGTGAGTACAGGCCCAGAGACATCAAACACTCCTCAAACAATGAGATCCCCCCCTCATTCTTCTAAACTCCAGTGAGTACAGGCCCAGAGACATCAAACACTCCTCATACAATGAGATCACCCCTCATTCTTCTAAACTCCAGTGAGTACAGGCCCAGAGACATCAAACACTCCTCATACAATGAGATGTCCCCTCATTCTTCTAAACTCCCGTGAGTACAGGCCCAGAGACATCAAACACTCCTCATACAATGAGATGCCCCCTCATTCTTCTAAACTCCAGTGAGTACAGGCCCAGAGACATCAAACACTCCTCATACAATGAGATGTCCCCTCATTCTTCTAAACTCCAGTGAGTACAGGCCCAGAGACATCAAACACTCCTCATACAATGAGATGCCCCCTCATTCTTCTAATCTCCAGTGAGTACAGGCCCAGAGACATCAAACACTCCTCATACAATGAGATGCCCCCTCATTCTTCTAAACTCCAGTGAGTACAGGCCCAGAGACATCAAACAATCCTCATACAATGAGATGCCCCCTCATTCTTCTAAACTACAGTGAGTACAGGCCCAGAGACATCAAACACTCCTCATACAATGAGATGCCCCCTCATTCTTCTAAACTCCAGTGAGAACAGGCCCAGAGACATCAAACACTCCTCATAGAATGAGATGTCCCCTCATTCTTCTAAACTCCAGTGAGTACAGGCCCAGAGACATCAAACACTCCTCATACAATGAGATGCCCCCTCATTCTTCTAAACTCCAGTGAGTACAGGCCCAGAGACATCAAACACTCCTCATACAATGAGATGCCCCCTCATTCTTCTAAACTCCAGTGAGTACAGGCCCAGAGACATCAAACACTCCTCATACAATGAGATGCCCCCTCATTCTTCTAATCTCCAGTGAGTACAGGCCCAGAGACATCAAACACTCCTCATACAATGAGATGCCCCCTCATTCTTCTAAACTCCAGTGAGTACAGGCCCAGAGACATCAAACACTCCTCATACAATGAGATGCCCCCTCATTCTTCTAAACTCCAGTGAGTACAGGCCCAGAGACATCAAACACTCCTCATACAATGAGATGCCCCCTCATTCTTCTAAACTCCAGTGAGTACAGGCCCAGAGACATCAAACACTCCTCATACAATGAGATGCCCCCTCATTCTTCTAAACTCCAGTGAGTACAGGCCCAGAGACATCAAACACTCCTCATACAATGAGATGCCCCCTCATTCTTCTAAACTCCAGTGAGTACAGGCCCAGAGACATCAAACACTCCTCATACAATGAGACGCCCCCTCATTCTTCTAAACTCCAGTGAGTACAGGCCCAGAGACATCAAACACTCCTCATACAATGAGATGCCCCCTCATTCTTCTAATCTCCAGTGAGTACAGGCCCAGAGACATCAAACACTCCTCATACAATGAGATGCCCCCTCATTCTTCTAAACTCCAGTGAGTACAGGCCCAGAGACATCAAACACTCCTCATACAATGAGATGCCCCCTCATTCTTCTAAACTCCAGTGAGTACAGGCCCAGAGACATCAAACACTCCTCATACAATGAGATGCCACCTCATTCTTCTAAACTCCAGTGAGTACAGGCCCAGAGACATCAAACACTCCTCATACAATGAGATGCCCCCTCATTCTTCTAAACTCCAGTGAGTACAGGCCCAGAGACATCAAACACTCCTCATACAATGAGATGCCCCCTCATTCTTCTAAACTCCAGTGAGTACAGGCCCAGAGACATCAAACACTCCTCATACAATGAGATGTCCCCTCATTCTTCTAAACTCCAGTGAGTACAGGCCCAGAGACATTAAACACTCCTCGTACAATGAGATCCCCCCCCCCCCATTCTTCTAAACTCCAGTGAGTACAAGCCCAGAGACATCAAACAGTCCTCATACAATGAGATGCCCCCTCATTCTTCTAAACTCCAGTGAGTACAGGCCCAGAGACATCAAACACTCCTCATACAATGAGATGCCCCCTCATTCTTCTAAACTCCAGTGAGTACAGGCCCAGAGACATCAAACACTCCTCATACAATGAGATGCCCCCTCATTCTTCTAAACTCCAGTGAGTACAGGCCCAGAGACATCAAACACTCCTCATACAATGAGATGCCCCCTCATTCTTCTAAACTCCAGTGAGTACAGGCCCAGAGACATCAAACACTCCTCATACAATGAGATGGCCCCTCATTCTTCTAAATTCCAGTGAGTACTGGCCCAGAGACATCAAACACTCCTCATACAATGAGATCCCTCCTCATTCTTCTAAACTCCAGTGAGTACAGGCCCAGAGACATCAAACACTCCTCAAACAATGAGATCCCCCCCTCATTCTTCTAAACTCCAGTGAGTACAGGCCCAGAGACATCAAACACTCCTCATACAATGAGATCACCCCTCATTCTTCTAAACTCCAGTGAGTACAGGCCCAGAGACATCAAACACTCCTCATACAATGAGATGTCCCCTCATTCTTCTAAACTCCCGTGAGTACAGGCCCAGAGACATCAAACACTCCTCATACAATGAGATGCCCCCTCATTCTTCTAAACTCCAGTGAGTACATGCCCAGAGACATCAAACACTCCTCATACAATGAGATGCCCCCTCATTCTTCTAACCTCCAGTGAGTACAGGCCCAGAGACATCAAACACTCCTCATACAATGAGATGCCCCCTCATTCTTCTAATCTCCAGTGAGTACAGGCCCAGAGACATCAAACACTCCTCATACAATGAGATCACCCCTCATTCTTCTAAACTCCAGTGAGTACAGGCCCAGAGACATCAAACACTCCTCATACAATGAGATGCCCCCTCATTCTTCTAAACTCCAGTGAGTACAGGCACAGAGACATCAAACACTCCTCATACAATGAGATGCCCCCTCATTCTTCTAAACTCCAGTGAGTACAGGCCCAGAGACATCAAACACTCCTCATACAATGAGATGTCCCCTCATTCTTCTAAACTCCAGTGAGTACAGGCCCAGAGACATCAAACACTCCTCATACAATGAGATGCCCCCTCATTCTTCTAAACTCCAGTGAGTACAGGCCCAGAGACATCAAACACTCCTCATACAATGAGATGCCCCCTCATTCTTCTAAACTCCAGTGAGTACAGGCCCAGAGACATCAAACACTCCTCATACAATGAGATGCCCCCTCATTCTTCTAAACTCCAGTGAGTACAGGCCCAGAGACATCAAACACTCCTCATACAATGAGATGCCCCCTCATTCTTCTAATCTCCAGTGAGTACAGGCCCAGAGACATCAAACACTCCTCATACAATGAGATGCCCCCTCATTCTTCTAAACTCCAGTGAGTACAGGCCCAGAGACATCAAACACTCCTCATACAATGAGATGCCCCCTCATTCTTCTAAACTCCAGTGAGTACAGGCCCAGAGACATCAAACACTCCTGATACAATGAGATGCCCCCTCATTCTTCTAAACTCCAGTGAGTACAGGCCCAGAGACATCAAACACTCATACAATGAGATGCCCCCTCATTCTTCTAAACTCCAGTGAGTACAGGCCCAGAGACATCAAACACTCCTCATACAATGAGATGCCCCCTCATTCTTCTAAACTCCAGTGAGTACAGGCCCAGAGACATCAAACACTCCTCATACAATGAGACGCCCCCTCATTCTTCTAAACTCCAGTGAGTACAGGCCCAGAGACATCAAACACTCCTCATACAATGAGATGCCCCCTCATTCTTCTAATCTCCAGTGAGTACAGGCCCAGAGACATCAAACACTCCTCATACAATGAGATGCCCCCTCATTCTTCTAAACTCCAGTGAGTACAGGCCCAGAGACATCAAACACTCCTCATACAATGAGATGCCCCCTCATTCTTCTAAACTCCAGTGAGTACAGGCCCAGAGACATCAAACACTCCTCATACAATGAGATGCCCCCTCATTCTTCTAAACTCCAGTGAGTACAGGCCCAGAGACATCAAACACTCCTCATACAATGAGATGCCCCCTCATTCTTCTAAACTCCAGTGAGTACAGGCCCAGAGACATCAAACACTCCTCATACAATGAGATGCCCCCTCATTCTTCTAAACTCCAGTGAGTACAGGCCCAGAGACATCAAACACTCCTCATACAATGAGGTGCCCCCTCATTCTTCTAAACTCCAGTGAGTACAGGCCCAGAGACATCAAACACTGCTCATACAATGAGATGCCCCCTCATTCTTCTAAACTCCAGTGAGTACAGGCCCAGAGACATCAAACACTCCTCATACAATGAGATGCCCCCTCATTCTTCTAATCTCCAGTGAGTACAGGCCCGGAGACATCAAACACTCCTCATACAATGAGATGCCCCCTCATTCTTCTAAACTCCAGTGAGTACAGGCCCGGAGACGTCAAACACTCCTCATACAATGAGATGCCCCCTCATTCTTCTAAACTCCAGTGAGTACAGGCCCGGAGACATCAAACACTCCTCATACAATGAGATGCCCCCTCATTCTTCTAAACTCCAGTGAGTACAGGCCCAGAGACATCAAACACTCCTCATACAATGAGATGTCCCCTCATTCTTCTAAACTCCAGCGAGTACAGGCCCAGAGACATCAAACACTCCTCATACAATGAGATGCCCCCTCATTCTTCTGAACTCCAGTGAGTACAGGGCCAGAGACATCAAACACTCCTCATAGAATGAGATGCCCCCTCATTCTTCTACACTCCAGTGAGTACAGGCCCAGAGACATCAAACATTCCTCATACAATGAGATGTCCCCTCATTCTTCTAAACTCCAGTGAGCACAGGCCCAGAGACATCAAACACTCCTCATACAATGAGATGCCCCCTCATTCTTCTAAACTCCAGTGAGTACAGGCCCAGAGACATCAAACACTCATCATACAATGAGATGGCCCCTCATTCTTCTAAATTCCAGTGAGTACTGGCCCAGAGACATCAAACACTCCTCATACAATGAGATCCCTCCTCATTCTTCTAAACTCCAGTGAGTACAGGCCCAGAGACATCAAACACTCCTCAAACAATGAGATCCCCCCCTCATTCTTCTAAACTCCAGTGAGTACAGGCCCAGAGACATCAAACACTCCTCATACAATGAGATCACCCCTCATTCTTCTAAACTCCAGTGAGTACAGGCCCAGAGACATCAAACACTCCTCATACAATGAGATGGCCCCTCATTCTTCTAAATTCCAGTGAGTACTGGCCCAGAGACATCAAACACTCCTCATACAATGAGATCCCTCCTCATTCTTCTAAACTCCAGTGAGTACAGGCCCAGAGACATCAAACACTCCTCAAACAATGAGATCCCCCCCCTCAATCTTCTAAACTCCAGTGAGTACAGGCCCAGAGACATCAAACACTCCTCATACAATGAGATCACCCCTCATTCTTCTAAACTCCAGTGAGTACAGGCCCAGAGACATCAAACAGTCCTCATACAATGAGATGCCCCCTCATTCTTCTAAACTCCAGTGAGTACAGGCCCAGAGACATCAAACACTCCTCATACAATGAGATGCCCCCTCATTCTTCTAAACTCCAGTGAGTACAGGCCCAGAGACATCAAACACTCCTCATACAGTGAGATGCCCCCTCATTCTTCTAAACTCCAGTGAGTACAGGCCCAGAGACATCAAACACTCCTCATACAATGAGATGCCCCCTCATTCTTCTAAACTCCAGTGAGTACAGGCCCAGAGACATCAAACACTCCTCATACAGTGAGATGCCCCCTCATTCTTCTAAACTCCAGTGAGTACAGGCCCAGAGACATCAAACACTCCTCATACAATGAGATGCCCCCTCATTCTTCTAAACTCCAGTGAGTACAGGCCCAGAGACATCAAACACTCCTCATACACTGAGATGCCCCCTCATTCTTCTAAACTCCAGTGAGTAAAGGCCCAGAGACATCAAACACTCCTCATACAATGAGATGCCCCCTCATTCTTCTAAACTCCAGTGAGTACAGGCCCAGAGACATCAAACACTCCTCATACACTGAGATGCCCCCTCATTCTTCTAAACTCCAGTGAGTAAAGGCCCAGAGACATCAAACACTCCTCATACAATGAGATGCCCCCTCATTCTTCTAAACGCCAGTGAGTACAGGCCCAGAGACATCAAACACTCCTCATACACTGAGATGCCCCCTCATTCTTCTAAACTCCAGTGAGTAAAGGCCCAGTGACATCAAAGACTCCTCATACAATGAGATCCCCCCTCATTCTTAACTCCAGTGAGTACAGGCCCATAGACATTTGCTAACCCTTTCATTCTCAGAGTCATCCTCATGAGGTTCTTTGGGGATCCCTGAAACTGCTGATCTCCTGGGACTCTAGAGTAACTTAAAGTTTAATTTTAAACTTTAAAACCAAAAAAAAGGACAGCTGTTGAGCAATGAAGAGGAAATCTGCAGATGTTGTAAATTCAAGCAACACGCACAAAATGCTGGTGGAACACAACAGGCCAGGCAGCATCTGTAGGGAGAGGTGCTGTTGATGTTTCGGGCCGAGACCCTTCGTCAGGACTAACTGAGGGGAAAGATAGTAAGATTTGAAAGTAGTGGGCCGGGGGGGGGGGGGGGGGAAATGCATTGGTATAATGTTACACTTTTTATATATATAATAAAATAATAAAATATATATATAAAATAAGAGATCACAACTCCACTTAAATCATAAAAAAATTTGAAAATTTTATTACATAATGGGAAAAAAACCCACTAAACTAAAGGGGGAAATAAAGGATTGGGCAGCCCATTTGAGGATAAAACTAAAAGAAAAAGGTGAGAAGCATTCTTCCGGTCACCTCCAAACGTTCGCTGAGAGGGAAAGATTTTCCCTATGGAAAATAAAGCAAAATAAGTAAGTAAAAATTAAATCAGATGAAAATATTGGATAAAGGGTCACCAGACTTGCTCAAAATTAAAAGATGTGTCAAACGTCCGGCTTCTAATTTTCTCCAAACTTAAAGATGACATAATGGAAGAGAGCCAGTTAAAAACAGTGGGTGGGTTAGATTCTTTCCAGTATAACAAGATAGCTCTCCTAGCCAGTAAAGTTGAAAAGGCTATCACATGTTGAGCGGAAGCAGACACTCCGCCTGCTTCCTCTGGGATAATCCGAAAAATTGCCGTGAGTGAGTTGGGTTGTAAATCCACACCTGTAACTTTGGATAATATTCTAAACACATCCCTCCAGAAATTATTTAAGTTTGCACAGGACCAAAACAGCTGAGTTTGAATAGCTACCTCTGCATTCCTTCTGTCACAAATAGGGCTTATATTAGAAAAAATATGCGCTGATTTACCTTTGGACATATGGGCCCTGTGTACGATCTTAAACTGAATTAAGGAACGGCGTGCACAGATAGATGAATTATCAACTTGGGTAAGGCTTTTTTAACATGGAAAACTAAAGGAATAAAAAGTCTCTTAGATTTGTCTTTACAAGGTTGTTTATTGTCTTTTTTGCAGTTAATGGATTAAAACGATATCTCTAGTACATATTTTTTTTAGATAATTACAGGTTAGGAATTTTTTAATGTGATTTTCTACTGAATTATCCCTTGGTCTGCCTGTGAAATTTGGTATACGCTATTTTTCAGCTTAAACCATTTCAAAAATGATTCATAGCTATTATTTATAAACAGTTAATAAATGCTCACACGTGAAATTGAGCTTCAACATTCACTTTCAGATGATCATTGGTTATTTTGAACAGTGGAATTAGAATGAGAGTCACTGTCCCCTTTTGTTCCGGAGCCTGATGTTTGGGGGGTAGTAACTGTCCCTGACCCTGCTGGTGTGAGTCCTGAGGCTCCTGTACCTTCTTCCTGATGGCAGCAGTGAGAAAAGAGCGTGGCCTGGGTGGTGAGGATCTCTGATGCTTCCCTGCAACAACGTTTCCTGGAGATGGTTGGGAGGGTTTTACCCGTGATGTACGGGGCCCAATCCACTACCTTTTGTGGGATTTTCCACTCAGAGTCATTGGTGTTCCCGTACCAGGGCGTAACGCAGCCAGTCACCACACTTTCCACCGCACATCTGTAGAAGGTTGCCCAGGTTTTCAATGACATCCCAAACCTCCACAGACTCCTAAGCAAGTAGAGGCACTGTCGTCCTTTCGTAAGCAATAATAGTGACAGCCGGGAATTTAAAGTTACCGACCCTCTCCACCTCTGATGATTACTGGCTCATGGACTTCCCTCTGCTGAAGCCTACAGTCAGTTCCTGTTGGGATTTCTGTTCCCCATTACACGGGGGATGATGTGGGTCAGACCATACGGGGGTCTCTGTGGGTCGTCAGGACCCCTCCGTCAGACTTTGAGGTGCCGGGTGTTTGAGGCAGATGAGGTTCGATCTGACACCTGGAAGGAGGTGTTGGGTTTACCGGCGGTGGGGAGCCAGAGAGGCCGGGGTTGTGTGCCTGCCCCTGCCCCTGGGGAATCAGGGCAGTGGGAAGGAACTGGTTTTTGGGAGGTGCAGGCTTCGTGAGGGCAGGTAAGGAGGGGGTCCTGACAGGGAGTGTGTGGGTCTGTATGTTCGGGGAGTGGGGTGGGTGGGAGTGTGGGTTGTTCTAATGACCCTGTTCCCTCCTCCCCTCCAGAGGTGGTGGTCGCCCCGCCCTCCATCTACCTCAAGTACATCCGGGAAGTGATGGACGCCAAGATCGGAGTGGCTGCTCAGAACTGCTACAAGGTGCCGAGCGGGGCCTTCACCGGGGAGATCAGGTAACCGTCCCTCCGCACTCTGCTACCCCCTCCCTACCTCTCCGTCTGGTCAGACTGACACTCCAAATCCCTTCACCGGGGAGATCAGGTAACCGTCCCTCCGCACTCCGCTACCCCCTCCCTACCTCTCCGTCTGGTCAGACTGACACTCCGAATCCCTTCACCGGGGAGATCAGGTAACCGTCCCTCCGCACTCCGCTACCCCCTCCCTACCTCTCCGTCTGGTCAGACACTCTGAATCCCTTCACCGGGGAGATCAGGTAACCGTCCCTCCGCACTCCACTACCCCCTCCCTACCTCTCCGTCTGGTCAGACACTCCGAATCCCTTCACCGGGGAGATCAGGTAACCGTCCCTCCGCACTCCGCTACCCCCTCCCTACCTCTCCGTCTGGTCAGACACTCCGAATCCCTTCACCGGGGAGATCAGGTAACCGTCCCTCCGCACTCCGCTACCCCCTCCCTACCTCTCCGTCTGGTCAGACTGACACTCCGAATCCCTTCACCGGGGAGATCAGGTAACCGTCCCTCCGCACTCCGCTACCCCCTCCCTACCTCTCCGTCTGGTCAGACACTCCGAATCCCTTCACCGGGGAGATCAGGTAACCGTCCCTCCGCACTCCGCTACCGCCTCCCTACCTCTCCGTCTGGTCAGACACTCCGAATCCCTTCACCGGGGAGATCAGGTAACCGTCCCTCCGCACTCCGCTACCCCCTCCCTACCTCTCCGTCTGGTCAGACTGACACTCCGAATCCCTTCACCGGGGAGATCAGGTAACCGTCCCTCCGCACTCCACTACCCCCTCCCTACCTCTCCGTCTGGTCAGACTGACACTCCGAATCCCTTCACCGGGGAGATCAGGTAACCGTCCCTCCGCACTCCACTACCCCCTCCCTACCTCTCCGTCTGGTCAGACTGACACTCCGAATCCCTTCACCGGGGAGATCAGGTAACCGTCCCTCCGCACTCCACTACCCCCTCCCTACCTCTCCGTCTGGTCAGACTGACACTCCGAATCCCTTCACCGGGGAGATCAGGTAACCGTCCCTCCGCACTCCACTACCCCCTCCCTACCTCTCCGTCTGGTCAGACTGACACTCCGAATCCCTTCACCGGGGAGATCAGGTAACCGTCCCTCCGCACTCCGCTACCCCCTCCCTACCTCTCCGTCTGGTCAGACACTCCGAATCCCTTCACCGGGGAGATCAGGTAACCGTCCCTCCGCACTCCGCTACCGCCTCCCTACCTCTCCGTCTGGTCAGACACTCCGAATCCCTTCACCGGGGAGATCAGGTAACCGTCCCTCCGCACTCCGCTACCCCCTCCCTACCTCTCCGTCTGGTCAGACTGACACTCCGAATCCCTTCACCGGGGAGATCAGGTAACCGTCCCTCCGCACTCCGCTACCCCCTCCCTACCTCTCCGTCAGGTAACCGTCCCTCTCGACTTCTTCTCTGTCTGGTTTGAGGGCACCCAGCTCAATGTTGCATTACCGCCACCTTCTGCTCCAGAGTGTGGGTCAGACGATAGACACACACTCCGAATCCCTTCACCCATTCACGCACACACAGATACACACCCTAATCTACACCTTATCCTTCTTTGGCCATCCTAGTACCCTATTCCTGCTTATCCGTCATATCCTATTAAAAAAAAAGCCCCTGTACCCCTTAAAGTACCTTACCTGTGCCCTCTGACCCATGCCCAGCAACCCTTTTAATGTGAATTCCTGCACCCCCAATTCCCTTAGTTTAATTCTCATCATCTCTCTCTGTATCCCATACTTCCTGCAACTCAGAACTACATGATCTACTGACTCCTCTTCCTGACATTGCTCACACAGTCCTGTCTGGTGTTTCCCTATCAATTTCAGAGTTTGGTTCAGTGCACAGTGCCCCAGCCTTGAGCTAGTGCACACAGTCTCCTCTCTCCTGTATCCACTGCCTACCCGAGCCCCTGCACCCTGTATCTGAGGCGGTACCCTGCCTGGCTCCTTGCTCTTCAACCTGCCCCTCCGCTCGAGGGTGTTCCTGGGAATCGCAGGCTGCAGGATGAAGAGGTAACTACCCGTCTATGACCCGCTGCCCCACCCCAGCGGCACCTGCGACCCTTACCTTGGGACCCCCCAATGGTCTGCTCCCTCTACCCACTCTGGCACCTTTCCCCGCCCGGCTCTCACCCTGGTCCCTGAAGCCCACCGTGTCCGTTGGCGGGAGGATTTTAGGGCCTTCCCTCCCTCCCTCCCTCCCTCCCTCCCTCCACCTTTACCCTCACCTGCCTCTCATTCCTCCCTCAGCCCCGCCATGATCAAGGACTGTGGAGCGGCCTGGGTCGTCCTGGGGCACTCGGAGCGGAGGCACGTCTTTGGAGAGTCAGACGAGGTGAGGAAGGGAGAGGCGCCGGCGGTGGGGAGGGCTGGCGGCCAGCGTGGCCATCAGCAGGGCATCACATACCACTCCAGCCCTTCGAATCAGCCTGTGCTGGGCTCCACATTGGTCACGGTGACACCCCTTCCACACCATCCCCTCACACGCTCCCAGGGTCAGACACAGAGTGAATCTCCCTCCTCACCATCCCATCACACACTCCCGGGGTCAGACACAGAGTGAATCTCCCTCCACACCATCCCATCACACACTCCCAGGGTCAGACACAGAGTGAATCTCCCTCCACTCCGTCCCATCACACTCTCCCGGGGTCAGACACAGAGTGAATCTCCCTCCACACCATCCCATCACACACTCCCAGAGTCAGACACAGAGTGAATCTCCCTCCACACTGTCCCATCACACTCTCCCGGGGTCAGACACAGAGTGAATCTCCCTCCGCACCGTCCCATCACACTCTCCCGGGGTCAGACACAGAGTGAATCTCCCTCCACACCGTCCCATCACACACTCCTGGCGTCAGACACAGAGTGAATCTCCCTCCACACCGTCCCATCACTCACTCCCGGGGTCAGACACAGAGTGAATCTCCCTCCACACCGTCCCATCACACACTCCCGGGGTCAGACACAGAGTGAATCTCCCTCCACACCGTCCCATCACAGACTCCCGGGGTCAGACACAGAGTGAATCTCCCTCCACACCATCCCATCACACACTCCCAGGGTCAGACACAGAGTGAATCTCCCTCCACTCCGTCCCATCACACTCTCCCGGGGTCAGACACAGAGTGAATCTCCCTCCACACCATCCCATCACACACTCCCAGAGTCAGACACAGAGTGAATCTCCCTCCACACTGTCCCATCACACTCTCCCGGGGTCAGACACAGAGTGAATCTCCCTCCGCACCGTCCCATCACACTCTCCCGGGGTCAGACACAGAGTGAATCTCCCGCCACACCATCCCATCACACACTCCCAGAGTCAGACACAGAGTGAATCTCCCTCCACACTGTCCCATCACACTCTCCCGGGGTCAGACACAGAGTGAATCTCCCTCCACACCATCCCATCACACACTTCCAGAGTCAGACACAGAGTGAATCTCCCTCCACACTGTCCCATCACACTCTCCCGGGGTCAGACACAGAGTGAATCTCCCTCCGCACCGTCCCATCACACTCTCCCGGGGTCAGACACAGAGTGAATCTCCCGCCACACCATCCCATCACACACTCCCGGGGTCAGACACAGAGTGAATCTCCCTCCACACCGTCCCATCACAGACTCCCGGGGTCAGACACAGAGTGAATCTCCCTGCACACCGTCCCATCACATACTCCCGGGGTCAGACACAGAGTGAATCTCCCTGCACACCGTCCCATCACACACTCCCGGGGTCAGACACAGAGTGAATCTCCCTGCACACCGTCCCATCACATACTCCCGGGGTCAGACACAGAGTGAATCTACCTCCACATCGTCCCATTACACACTCCCGGGGTCAGACACAGAGTGAATCTCCATCCACACCGTCCCATCACACACTGCCGGGGTCAGACACAGAGTGAATCTCCCTCCACACCGTCCCATCACAGACTCCCGGGGTCAGACACAGAGTGAATCTCCCTCCACACCGTCCCATCATACACTCCCGGGGTCAGACACAGAGTGAAGTTCCCTCCACATTTTGGGTATGAGAGTATAGTGTTCTTCCTCAAGCCCTGGAGTCCGTGGTCACCTCTCAGATGTTAGTACCCTAGTGAAGGCCTGCATGGTCCTGTATTTTGCCTGTGAATGGGACATTTTGGAAACCGGACGGTACAGAGTTGAGGTGAAGGTCTCTGATGGGACTGAACGGTTCCTTGCCATTCCCATGAGTTGGACAGCAGAGTACAGAGTTGAGGTGAAGGTGTCTGATGGGCAATTCTTCACTCAGTGAGGCGGGCACATGGAGTGAGCCACTGTGCTGAATGATGCCGACAGGTTGGCGCGTGAAGCAGGATGTCTGATGCAGGACAAATGCGGACAGCTTGGGGGCACCTTAATTGTCCTGGACGAATTGCTGTCCGTGCTGGGGAACACGGAACATCCTTTGGCACCCCCTGCTGATGGTTGTGCTCAGCTACTTAAGTTTGCAAGCAAGTGCCCGGCTTAGCTTATCCCTTTCGCCTGCACATTGTCCATATCCCTCCACTCCCTACACATTCACGGGCCTCTTTAATGCCTCAATCACATCAGCTGCCTCCCCTGTCTTGGCAGACTATTCCATGTACCCCACTTACTATGTTTAAAAAAGCAAAACCTTGCCCCACCCTTTCACCTTAAATCTCTGCCCTCTGATATTAGCCCCTCCTAAATCTCTGCCCTCTGATATTAGCCCCTCCTAAATCTCTGCCCTCTGATATTAGCCCCTCCTAAATCTCTGCCCTCTGATATTAGCCCCTCCTAAATCTCTGCCCTCTGATATTAGCCCCTCCTAAATCTCTGCCCTCCGATATTAGCCCCTCCTAAATCTCTGCCCTCCGATATTAGCCCCTCCTAAATCTCTGCCCTCCGATATTAGCCCCTCCTAAATCTCTGCCCTCTGATATTTGGTGTTTAGACCCTCAAAGACTAATGCTCCCCCTACTGGATATCAACTCTCTGCCCCTTGCATAAAAAAAGTTTCTCACCTCCATCAGATCACCCCTCAGCCTCGGCCACTCCAGAGAAAATGAAGACTATTTTAAGAATGTGATAACTAGCAGGAGTCGGCCATCCGGCCCGTTGACCCTGTTCTGCCATTCAATAAGATCATGGCTGATCTGGCCATGGACTCGTCTCCTTAATTCCCCCGCCGGCTGGTGGCGTAGTGGCATCGGCTCTGGACTTTGGGGCGGAAGGTCCCGAGTTCGAATCCAGCCGGCTCCCTTGCACACTCTCCATCTGTGCTGGGTTGAACATCGAGCGAGCAACTCAACCTCGGAAAAAAGAAGTTGCCTGCTACAGAAGCATGCACAGCAAAAGAACGTTGTTGGCCTGCGCTCTCTGGTGAGCCGAAAGGCATTCCCTCTCCTCTCTCAATTCCCTGACCATGCAAAACTCTGGGCAGAGAATTCCAGACACTTGTCCAGCCCCGATCCCGGAAGCTTTCTGCAGACCCTCTTCAAAGCAAAAGTAGTGCGCCAGGACAGGGGAGGCAGCTGATGCGATTGAGGCGTTAAGTGGCCCGTGAATGCGTAGGGAGTGGAGGGATATGGACAATGTGCAGGCGAAAGGGATAAGCTAAGCCGGGCATTTGCTTGCAAACTTTAAAATGTAATGGTGGGGGTTGTGACCTGGACCGAGTGTGGATGTCCAGTATAGCCTAACTGAAGAGCATAAAGCTGCACCACGCTTTGAGTGTCTGGACTTGTGAAGGTGTTATCGACCTTTCAGGGAGCTGTGGGCCGGGGGTGGGGGGAGAGGAAATCGGAACGGGAGGGAAGATGCGAGAGTCAGGCGGGTTGGAGATGGGGACGACAGTTCCGATAAGGAAGGGAGGTCGGGATACAGCCCGCAGAAGGAAGGTGAGGTGTGGGCCGGGGGTGGGGGGAGAGGAAATCGGAACGGGAGGGAAGATGCGAGAGTCAGGCGGGTTGGAGATGGGGACGACAGTTCCGATAAGGAAGGGAGGTCGGGATACAGCCCGCAGAAGGAAGGTGAGGTGTGGGCCGGGGGTGGGGGGAGAGGAAATCGGAACGGGAGGGAAGATGCGAGTCAGGCGGGTTGGAGATGGGGACGACAGTTCCGATAAGGAAGGGAGGTCGGGATACAGCCCGCGGAAGGAAGGTGAGGTGTGGGCGGGGGGTGGGGGCAGAGGAAATCGGAACGGGAGGGAAGATGCGAGAGTCAGGCGGGTTGGAGATGGGGACGACAGTTCCGATAAGGAAGGGAGGTCGGGATACAGCCCGCGGAAGGAAGGTGAGGTGTGGGCCGGGGGTGGGGGCAGAGGAAATCGGAACGGGAGGGAAGATGCGAGAGTCAGGCGGGTTGGAGATGGGGACGACAGTTCCGATAAGGAAGGGAGGTCGGGATACAGCCCGCGGAAGGAAGGTGAGGTGTGGGCCGGGGGTGGGGTGACCTGCTTGCCCGGCTGACCCTTGCCCTCCGGGACCCTGCAGCTGATTGGACAGAAGGTTAGCCACGCCCTGGCCGAGGGCCTGGGGGCCATCGCCTGCGTGGGGGAGAAGCTGGATGAGAGGGAGGCAGGCTCCACTGAGAAGGTCGTGTTCGAGCAGACCAAGGTCATTGCCGGTGAGTGGCGGGGGGGGGGCTGAGGGCGTGAAGGGGTGGGTTGGGGGAGTATCAGGCAAGTGTCTGGAATGGTTTGACAAAGGGAGCGGAGGGGACTCTGGGTGAGGGGTGGTGGCAACGAGAGGGAGTTGAGTGGGGTTGGGGCGAGGGGTTAGGGAAAAGGGAGTGTTAAGGCAAGTTGGGGAGGGACAGGGCTGGGGAGACACTGGACCGGAGGGGACATTCAGGTGAGGGATCGGAGTTTGGGATGCTTTGACAGGGAGAGTGGAGGGAACGGTGGGAATGAGAGGGTGGGGTGTGTGGGAGGAAGGAGGTGCTACAGGGGGTGGTTGGAAGCAGGATGGTCTTGGGGGGGTGTCTGGGGTGGGTTAACTGAGGGAGGGGGAGGGCTTGGGGGACAGCAGTGGGAATGAGAGGGTGGGGTGTGTGGGAGGAAGGAAGTGCTCCAGGGGGTGGTTGGAAGCAGGATGGTCTTGGGGGGGTGTCTGGGGTGGGTTAACTGAGGGAGGGGGAGGGCTTGGGGGACAGCAGTGGGAATGAGAGGGTGGGGTGTGTGGGAGGAAGGAGGTGCTACAGGGGGTGTTTGGAAGCAGGATGGTCTGGGGTGGGTTAACTGAGGGAGGAGGAGGGCTTGGGGGACAGCAGTGGGAATGAGAGGGTGGGGTGTGTGGGAGGAAGGAAGTGCTCCAGGGGGTGGTTGGAAGCAGGATGGTCTTGGGGGGGTGTCTGGGGTGGGTTAACTGAGGGAGGGGGAGGGCTTGGGGGACAGCAGTGGGAATGAGAGGGTGGGGTGTGTGGGAGGAAGGAAGTGCTCCAGGGGGTGTTTGGAAGCAGGATGGTCTGGGGTGGGTTAACTGAGGGAGGAGGAGGGCTTGGGGGACAGCGGTGGGAATGAGAGGGTGAGGTGAGTGGGAGGGGGGGACTCTACGCTGGGTGGAGTGGCACTGACTCCTCTGCCCTCCGCTCCACAGCCAACGTGAAGGACTGGTCGAAGGTGGTTCTCGCCTATGAACCCGTCTGGGCCATTGGAACCGGCAAGACGGCCACTCCTCAGCAGGTAAGTAAGGGGGTCGTGTGGGTGGTGACCCGGGGTGTGGGGGTGTGCAGGGAGTCCTGGTCCGTCCGGTGACCTTCCACCTCTGACCCCCGCAGGCGCAGGAGATCCACGAGAAGATGAGGAAGTGGCTGAAGGAGAATGTGGGCGAGGCCGTGGCCTCCAGTGTCCGCATTATCTACGGAGGTGAGTGGGTTTCCCCCTCAATCCCGTCCCCCTCTGCCCCGGAGAGACCTCACCTGTATTTACCCGGGAGATGGACGTGGTGGTGTATGGGAGGCTGGCAAAGCAGCAGATTACAGAGGAGGTGCTGAGTCCCCGGGGTCTGGCAGGGGGTTCCGTCAGACCTCGTGGGAGGCAAGGGCAGAAATTGCCGGGGCATGAGCAGAGGTACCTCAATCATCGTGGGGGACACTGGGTATTAGAGGATACCTAGTATTCTGCAGGTATCAGCTGGTGAACCTGACGTTAGTGGTGGGAAAGATATGACAGGGTATTCTAAAGGACTGGAAATAGGAGTGTTTGGATAGGCAGGGGCTGGCTGGAGACGGTCAGCGGGGCTGTGTGTGTGTGGTGGGTCACAATGTTAAGTTTTTCGAGGGAGCTGCCAGGAAAGTGGAGGCGGTCCCCACTGGACTTCAGGTCTTTCAGGATGAGGAAGTAAATTGGATGAGACCTTGGCTCTGTGGGAGATGCCAGAGAGTGCGAGTAGATTGTCATCGCCTGTGAGGAGTGGAGTGGAGTGCCGGGTTCTTTGTTTGCCATCTGTATGGAGGGGGTGGATGACAATATGGTTAACTGGGTGGGCAAAGCCCCTCACTGGGGTTACAGGAGACGGGGGGGGGGATGATCAGAGCTCGCAGTGGGATCGGTGACGGGTCAACTGGGTGGGCAAAGCCCCTCACTGGGGTTACAGGAGACAGAGGGGGGGATGATCAGAGCTCGCAGTGGGATCGCTGACGGGTTAACTGGGTGGGCAAAGCCCCTCACTGGGGTTACAGGAGACAGAGGGGGGGATGATCAGAGCTCGCAGTGGGATCGCTGACGGGTCAACTGGGTGGGCAAAGCCCCTCACTGGGGTTACAGGAGACAGAGGGGGGGATGATCAGAGCTCGCAGTGGGATCGCTGACGGGTCAACTGGGTGGGCAAAGCCCCTCACTGGGGTTACAGGAGACGGGGGGGGGGATGATCAGAGCTCGCAGTGGGATCGGTGACGGGTCAACTGGGTGGGCAAAGCCCCTCACTGGGGTTACAGG
Organism: Hypanus sabinus; assembly: GCF_030144855.1. NCBI lineage: Eukaryota > Metazoa > Chordata > Chondrichthyes > Myliobatiformes > Dasyatidae > Hypanus > Hypanus sabinus. The sequence continues at coordinate 30,617 of NW_026780120.1, forward strand.
AGACAGAGAGGGGGATGATCAGAGCTCGCAGTGGGATCGGTGACGGGTTAACTGGGTGGGCAAAGCCCCTCACTGGGGTTACAGGAGACAGAGAGGGGGATGATCAGAGCTCGCAGTGGGATCGCTGACGGGTCAACTGGGTGGGCAAAGCCCCTCACTGGGGTTACAGGAGACAGGGGGGGATGATCAGAGCTCGCAGTGGGATCGCTGACGGGTCAACTGGGTGGGCAAAGCCCCTCACTGGGGTTACAGGAGACGGGGGGGGGATGATCAGAGCTCGCAGTGGGATCGGTGACGGGTCAACTGGGTGGGCAAAGCCCCTCACTGGGGTTACAGGAGACAGAGGGGGGGATGATCAGAGCTCGCAGTGGGTTCGCTGACGGGTCAACTGGGTGGGCAAAGACCCTCACTGGGGTTACAGGAGACAGAGAGGGGGATGATCAGAGCTCGCAGTGGGATCGGTGACGGGTCAACTGGGTGGGCAAAGCGCCTCACTGGGGTTACAGGAGACAGAGAGGGGAATGATCAGAGCTCGCAGTGGGATCGCTGACGATATGGTTAACTGGGTGGGCAAAGCCCCTCACTGGGGTTACAGGAGACAGAGGGGGGGATGATCAGAGCTCGCAGTGGGATCGCTGACGGGTCAACTGGGTGGGCAAAGCCCCTCACTGGGGTTACAGGAGACAGAGGGGGGGATGATCAGAGCTCGCAGTGGGTTCGCTGACGGGTCAACTGGGTGGGCAAAGCCCCTCACTGGGGTTACAGGAGACAGAGGGGGGGATGATCAGAGCTCGCAGTGGGATCGGTGACGGGTCAACTGGGTGGGCAAAGCCTCTCACTGGGGTTACAGGAGACAGGGGGGGATGATCAGAGCTCGCAGTGGGATCGGTGACGGGTCAACTGGGTGGGCAAAGCCCCTCACTGGGGTTACAGGAGACAGAGAGGGGGATGATCAGAGCTCGCAGTGGGATCGCTGACGGGTTAACTGGGTGGGCAAAGCCCCTCACTGGGGTTACAGGAGACAGAGAGGGGGATGATCAGAGCTCGCAGTGGGTTCGCTGACGGGTCAACTGGGTGGGCAAAGCCCCTCACTGGGGTTACAGGAGACAGAGGGGGGGATGATCAGAGCTCGCAGTGGGATCGCTGACGGGTCAACTGGGTGGGCAAAGCCCCTCACTGGGGTTACAGGAGACAGAGAGGGGGATGATCAGAGCTCGCAGTGGGATCGCTGATGGGTTAACTGGGTGGGCAAAGCCCCTCACTGGGGTTACAGGAGACGGAGGGGGGGATGATCAGAGCTCGCAGTGGGATCGGTGACGGGTTAACTGGGTGGGCAAAGCCCCTCACTGGGGTTACAGGAGACAGAGAGGGGGATGATCAGAGCTCGCAGTGGGATCGCTGATGGGTTAACTGGGTGGGCAAAGCCCCTCACTGGGGTTACAGGAGACGGGGGGGGGATGATCAGAGCTCGCAGTGGGATCGGTGACGGGTCAACTGGGTGGGCAAAGCCCCTCACTGGGGTTACAGGAGACAGGGGGGGAGATGATCAGAGCTCGCAGTGGGTTCGCTGACGGGTCAACTGGGTGGGCAAAGCCCCTCACTGGGGTTACAGGAGACAGAGAGGGGGATGATCAGAGCTCGCAGTGGGATCGCTGACGGGTCAACTGGGTGGACAAAGCCCCTCACTGGGGTTACAGGAGACAGAGAGGGGGATGATCAGAGCTCGCAGTGGGATCGCTGACGGGTTAACTGGGTGGGCAAAGCCCCTCACTGGGGTTACAGGAGACAGAGAGGGGGATGATCAGAGCTCGCAGTGGGATCGCTGACGGGTTAACTGGGTGGGCAAAGCCCCTCACTGGGGTTACAGGAGACAGAGAGGGGGATGATCAGAGCTCGCAGTGGGATCGCTGATGGGTTAACTGGGTGGGCAAAGCCCCTCACTGGGGTTACAGGAGATAGAGAGGGGGATGATCAGAGCTCGCAGTGGGATCGCTGACGATATGGTTAACTGGGTGGGCAAAGCCCCTCACTGGGGTTACAGGAGACAGAGGGGGGGATGATCAGAGCTCGCAGTGGGTTCGCTGACGGGTCAACTGGGTGGGCAAAGACCCTCACTGGGGTTACAGGAGACAGAGAGGGGGATGATCAGAGCTCGCAGTGGGATCGCTGACGGGTTAACTGGGTGGGCAAAGCCCCTCACTGGGGTTACAGGAGACAGAGAGGGGGATGATCAGAGCTCGCAGTGGGATCGCTGACGGGTCAACTGGGTGGGCAAAGCCCCTCACTGGGGTTACAGGAGACAGAGAGGGGGATGATCAGAGCTCGCAGTGGGATCGCTGACGGGTTAACTGGGTGGGCAAAGCCCCTCACTGGGGTTACAGGAGACAGAGAGGGGGATGATCAGAGCTCGCAGTGGGATCGCTGACGGGTTAACTGGGTGGGCAAAGCCCCTCACTGGGGTTACAGGAGACGGGGGGGGGATGATCAGAGCTTGCAGTGGGTTCGCTGACGGGTCAACTGGGTGGGCAAAGCCCCTCACTGGGGTTACAGGAGACAGGGGGGGAGATGATCAGAGCTCGCAGTGGGATCGGTGACGGGTCAACTGGGTGGGCAAAGCCCCTCACTGGGGTTACAGGAGACAGAGAGGGGGATGATCAGAGCTTGCAGTGGGTTCGCTGACGGGTCAACTGGGTGGGCAAAGCCCCTCACTGGGGTTACAGGAGACAGAGGGGGGGATGATCAGAGCTCGCAGTGGGATCGGTGACGGGTCAACTGGGTGGGCAAAGCCCCTCACTGGGGTTACAGGAGACGGGGGGGGGATGATCAGAGCTTGCAGTGGGTTCGCTGACGGGTCAACTGGGTGGGCAAAGCCCCTCACTGGGGTTACAGGAGATAGAGAGGGGGATGATCAGAGCTCGCAGTGGGATCGCTGATGGGTTAACTGGGTGGGCAAAGCCCCTCACTGGGGTTACAGGAGACAGAGAGGGGGATGATCAGAGCTTGCAGTGGGATCGCTGACGGGTTAACTGGGTGGGCAAAGCCCCTCACTGGGGTTACAGGAGACAGAGAGGGGGATGATCAGAGCTTGCAGTGGGTTCGCTGACGGGTCAACTGGGTGGGCAAAGCCCCTCACTGGGGTTACAGGAGACAGAGGGGGGGATGATCAGAGCTCACAGTGGGATCACTGACGGGTCAACTGGGTGGGCAAAGCCCCTCACTGGGGTTACAGGAGACAGAGAGGGGGATGATCAGAGCTCGCAGTGGGATCGCTGACGATATGGTTAACTGGGTGGGCAAAGCCCCTCACTGGGGTTACAGGAGACAGAGAGGGGGATGATCAGAGCTCGCAGTGGGTTCGCTGACGGGTCAACTGGGTGGGCAAAGCCCCTCACTGGGGTTACAGGAGACAGAGGGGGGGATGATCAGAGCTCGCAGTGGGATCGCTGACGGGTCAACTGGGTGGGCAAAGCCCCTCACTGGGGTTACAGGAGACAGAGAGGGGGATGATCAGAGCTCGCAGTGGGATCGCTGATGGGTTAACTGGGTGGGCAAAGCCCCTCACTGGGGTTACAGGAGACGGGGGGGGGATGATCAGAGCTCGCAGTGGGATCGGTGACGGGTTAACTGGGTGGGCAAAGCCCCTCACTGGGGTTACAGGAGACAGAGAGGGGGATGATCAGAGCTCGCAGTGGGATCGCTGATGGGTTAACTGGGTGGGCAAAGCCCCTCACTGGGGTTACAGGAGACGGGGGGGGGGATGATCAGAGCTCGCAGTGGGATCGGTGACGGGTCAACTGGGTGGGCAAAGCCCCTCACTGGGGTTACAGGAGACAGGGGGGGAGATGATCAGAGCTCGCAGTGGGTTCGCTGACGGGTCAACTGGGTGGGCAAAGCCCCTCACTGGGGTTACAGGAGACAGAGAGGGGGATGATCAGAGCTCGCAGTGGGATCGCTGACGGGTCAACTGGGTGGGCAAAGCCCCTCACTGGGGTTACAGGAGACAGAGAGGGGGATGATCAGAGCTCGCAGTGGGATCGCTGACGGGTTAACTGGGTGGGCAAAGCCCCTCACTGGGGTTACAGGAGACAGAGAGGGGGATGATCAGAGCTCGCAGTGGGATCGCTGACGGGTTAACTGGGTGGGCAAAGCCCCTCACTGGGGTTACAGGAGACAGAGAGGGGGATGATCAGAGCTCGCAGTGGGATCGCTGATGGGTTAACTGGGTGGGCAAAGCCCCTCACTGGGGTTACAGGAGATAGAGAGGGGGATGATCAGAGCTCGCAGTGGGATCGCTGACGATATGGTTAACTGGGTGGGCAAAGCCCCTCACTGGGGTTACAGGAGACAGAGGGGGGGATGATCAGAGCTCGCAGTGGGTTCGCTGACGGGTCAACTGGGTGGGCAAAGACCCTCACTGGGGTTACAGGAGACAGAGAGGGGGATGATCAGAGCTCGCAGTGGGATCGCTGACGGGTTAACTGGGTGGGCAAAGCCCCTCACTGGGGTTACAGGAGACGGGGGGGGGGGATGATCAGAGCTCGCAGTGGGATCGGTGACGGGTCAACTGGGTGGGCAAAGACCCTCACTGGGGTTACAGGAGACAGAGGGGGGGATGATCAGAGCTCGCAGTGGGATCGGTGACGGGTCAACTGGGTGGGCAAAGCCCCTCACTGGGGTTACAGGAGACAGAGAGGGGGATGATCAGAGCTCGCAGTGGGATCGCTGACGGGTCAACTGGGTGGGCAAAGCCCCTCACTGGGGTTACAGGAGACAGAGGGGGGGATGATCAGAGCTCGCAGTGGGATCGCTGACGGGTTAACTGGGTGGGCAAAGACCCTCACTGGGGTTACAGGAGACAGAGAGGGGGATGATCAGAGCTCGCAGTGGGATCGCTGACGGGTTAACTGGGTGGGCAAAGCCCCTCACTGGGGTTACAGGAGACAGAGAGGGGGATGATCAGAGCTCGCAGTGGGATCGCTGACGGGTCAACTGGGTGGGCAAAGCCCCTCACTGGGGTTACAGGAGACAGAGAGGGGGATGATCAGAGCTCGCAGTGGGATCGCTGACGGGTTAACTGGGTGGGCAAAGCCCCTCACTGGGGTTACAGGAGACGGGGGGGGGATGATCAGAGCTTGCAGTGGGTTCGCTGACGGGTCAACTGGGTGGGCAAAGCCCCTCACTGGGGTTACAGGAGACGGGGGGAGATGATCAGAGCTCGCAGTGGGATCGGTGACGGGTCAACTGGGTGGGCAAAGCCCCTCACTGGGGTTACAGGAGACAGAGGGGGGGATGATCAGAGCTCGCAGTGGGATCGGTGACGGGTCAACTGGGTGGGCAAAGCCCCTCACTGGGGTTACAGGAGACAGAGAGGGGGATGATCAGAGCTTGCAGTGGGTTCGCTGACGGGTCAACTGGGTGGGCAAAGCCCCTCACTGGGGTTACAGGAGACAGAGGGGGGGATGATCAGAGCTCACAGTGGGATCACTGACGGGTCAACTGGGTGGGCAAAGCCCCTCACTGGGGTTACAGGAGACAGAGAGGGGGATGATCAGAGCTCGCAGTGGGATCGCTGACGATATGGTTAACTGGGTGGGCAAAGCCCCTCACTGGGGTTACAGGAGACAGGGGGGGATGATCAGAGCTCGCAGTGGGTTCGCTGACGGGTCAACTGGGTGGGCAAAGACCCTCACTGGGGTTACAGGAGACAGAGAGGGGGATGATCAGAGCTCGCAGTGGGATCGCTGACGGGTTAACTGGGTGGGCAAAGCCCCTCACTGGGGTTACAGGAGACAGAGGGGGGGATGATCAGAGCTCGCAGTGGGTTCGCTGATGGGTTAACTGGGTGGGCAAAGCCCCTCACTGGGGTTACAGGAGACAGAGGGGGGGATGATCAGAGCTCGCAGTGGGTTCGCTGACGGGTCAACTGGGTGGGCAAAGCCCCTCACTGGGGTTACAGGAGACGGAGGGGGGGATGATCAGAGCTCGCAGTGGGATCGCTGACGATATGGTTAACTGGGTGGGCAAAGCCCCTCACTGGGGTTACAGGAGACAGAGAGGGGGATGATCAGAGCTCGCAGTGGGATCGCTGACGATATGGAAAGACGGCAGACGGGATTGAAAGCAGATGAGCTGAAGGTGTTGTGGTTTGGTAGGACGGGCCAGGGTGGGTCTGACACAGTGAGTGGCCGGGCACTGAGGAGTGTGGTAGAAGAACGGGGTACTTCGGAAGTAGTGCCACAGGTAGATAGGGCTGCACTGAAAACTTCTGCCCCATTGGCCTTAATGAATAAAAGTGTTGTACAGGAGATGGGACATTGTTTTGATGATCTACAAGATGCCGGAGTGCTGGACTCAGCTTCGATTTCACTATTTAAAAGTAATTCGGATAGGTACCTGTATGGGAAGGATGCAGTCAGAGCTCAGATAAATAGTTAGTAGTTAGGCATGGACTAATTTACTTAACCCCTCTCCCGGCTGGTACATTAACAACCCCCCCCCGTATATGAACACCTCCTCTCCCAGACCGAGTCATTAACCCTCTGTCTGTCTCACAGGTTCAGTGACAGCGGCCACATGTAAGGAATTGGCCGGGATGCCCGATGTGGACGGATTTCTGGTGGGTGGGGCTTCGCTCAAACCCGAGTTCCTGGAGATCATCAAAGCGAAGCAGAAGTAGAGGAGGACCTGAGACCAGCGGCGCCGTCCAGGCCCTACCCCCGCGGGGGAGACTGGATCCTCCCCTGTGCCGGGGGAGTGCCGAGCAGAGGGGGGCCTCCCTGGCAGCGGACCCCACCCCTGTGTGCCCTCTGACCTTGTGATGTTACGCCACCACTTAAATGTGTAGAGACTCCGATACGTGACTGCTGAGTGTTTATTTAACCCCACCCCTGGGGTAATGGAGAGGGGGAGGGGGAAGGACTCTTGGGTGGGGTGTCAGACTCGTTCACTGAGGGAGAGATTCTTGATTCGGTCACCCGCTCCTGTCACCGCTCACAGGCCTGGCAGCGAGGCAGGGGGAACCATCTGGGAGGGTGCTGGATGACGGTCTGTAAACCTCCAGCTCCCAAATAATCAGGAATTAAACTGGCATTGCAAAACGAGAAGAGCAGTGCTCAGTGTCCTGGCGCCTTGTCAGGTCGGTTTATTGTTGACGTGTACCGAGATACAGTGACAATCTTGTCTTGTATATCGTTCACACAGATCACATCATTACACAGTGTATTGAGGCAGAACAAGGTGAAACAATAACAGAATTGGAATTGGTTTATTATTGTTGACGTGTATCGAGATACAGTGACAATCTTGTCTTGTATATTGTTCACACAGATCACATCATTACACAGTGTATTGAGGCAGAACAAGGTCAAACAATATCAGAATTGGAATTGGTTTATTATTGTTGACGTGTACCGAGATACAGTGACAATCGTGTCTTGTATATCGTTCACACAGATCACATCATTACACAGTGTATTGAGGTGGAACAAGGTCAAACAATAACAGAATTGGAATTGGTTTATTATTGTTGGTGTGTATCGAGATACAGTGACAATCTTGTCTTGTATATCGTTCACACAGATCACATCATTACACAGTGTATTGAGGCAGATCAAGGTGAACAATAACAGAATGCAGAATAGAGTGTCACAGCGACAGAGAGAGTGCCGAGCAGGCAGACAGGTACGAGGTCATAATGGGGTAGATTGTGAGGTCAAGTGCTTAGCTTTTCGTATTAAGGGACGTTCTTACATCAGAATCTCACAGAACATACTCAATGTTCTTTTAACACTGGGGTAGAAGCTGTCCTTGAGCCTGGTGGGACGAATTATCAGACTTCTATATCTACTGCCCGATGGGAGGGGGAGGTATGAGCGTGGGTGGGGGTTTTTGATTCACCGAGGCAGTAGGTAGAGTCCATGGAGGGGAGGTAACCTCACCATCTTTCCAGTAACCTCTCAGTGACAGGAGGGGCAGGTTGCTGTACCGAGCTCACTCCTTGGGGGCTGCGCGGGTTGCTGATGGCAGTCCACAGGTTATCCCCGTGGTCATGGGGGAGGGGGTGATGGTGGTGCATTGGCTCGTTAGGGAGGGGACCTCTCGGTGAATACAGCTCCTTGTGCTTGAGGGAGGAGGTGCTGTGACCGTTCACTCCGGCTGATCGCCGTGTCCACCTTGCCCCAGTGCCGAGCGGAGGGCTGGTCCTGCTCTGGCAGCTCCCCATGCACCACCTGTCGGGGTATCCACTCTCGTGGGGTCCTCATTGACCGGAATATCAGCTGGAACGACCCTGCAGACCCCGTGGCCACAGGAGCTGGTTCGACGTTGGGGATCCTGTGGTGAGGGGCTCATCACCCCACTCCCCACATCCCAAGGCCTTCCCACCTTCTACAACTCAACCGCACAGGGACTGTCCCAGTTATCCAGGTCCCAACATCCACGTTAACTTCCCAGGCCTTCCCACCTTTTACAACTCAACCGCACAGGGACTGTCCCAGTTATCCAGGTCCCAACATCCACGTTAACTTCCCAGGCCTTCCCACCTTTTACAACTCAACCGCACAGGGACTGTCCCAGTTATCCAGGTCCCAACATCCACGTTAACTTCCCAGGCTTTCCCACCTTTTACAACTCAACCGCACAGGGACTGTCCCAGTTATGCAGGTCCCAACATCCACGTTAACTTCCCAGGCCTTCCCACCTTTTACAACTCAACCGCACAGGGACTGTCCCAGTTATCCAGGTCCCAACATCCACTACGTTACATTCCCACTGTGCACAGGTCCGGCCTCTCGGCTGTCATTCCAAAGACTGGCAGCAAGTTCGACAGCACCCAAGACAAAGCTGCTCAGAGCCCACCCCCTACAATTTCAACATGCACTCCCTCCCTCCCTCCGCCAACTACAGTGAGAGGCAAAATGTACTGTGGTTCCCCACCCAGAGTACTTCGACACTTCTCCTACATCCCCACCTCTCCCAGTGAGAGGGACAGGACAGGCGGTGTGGTTCCCCACCCAGAGTACTTCACCGACACTTCTCCCACATCCCCACCTCTCCCAGTGAGAGGGACAGGACAGGCGGTGTGGTTCCCCACCCAGAGTACTTCAATGACACTTCTCCCATATCCCCACCTCTCCCAGTGAGAGGGACAGGACAGGCGGTGTGGTTCCCCACCCGGAATACTTCACCGACACTTCTCCCACATCCCCACCTCTCCCAGTGAGAGGGACAGGACAGGCGGTGTGGTTCCCCACCCAGAATACTTCACCGACACTTCTCCCACATCCCCACCTCTCCCAGTGAGAGGGACAGGACAGGCGGTGTGGTTCCCCACCCAGAGTACTTCAATGACACTTCTCCCATATCCCCACCTCTCCCAGTGAGAGGGACAGGACAGGCGGTGTGGTTCCCCACCCGGAATACTTCACCGACACTTCTCCCACATCCCCACCTCTCCCAGTGAGAGGGACAGGACAGGCGGTGTGGTTCCCCACCCGGAATACTTCACCGACACTTCTCCCACATCCCCACCTCTCCCAGTGAGAGGGACAGGACAGGCGGTGTGGTTCACCACCCAGAGTACTTCAACGACACTTCTCCCACATCCCCACCTCTCCCAGTGAGAGGGACAGGACAGGCGGTGTGGTTCCCCACCCGGAATACTTCACCGACACTTCTCCCACATCCCCACCTCTCCCAGTGAGAGGGACAGGACAGGCGGTGTGGTTCCCCACCCGGAATACTTCACCGACACTTCTCCCACCGATGGGGAGAAGTCATGTGGGGCAGAGCCCTCCACCCCAGCCTGGCCCCTGGGGACGATACCACCACTCAGAATAGCTGCACTGAGAGCACCGCAGGAGGGGAGAGAGCCAGAGGAACTCGGCGTTGGGAGCGGAGACGGAGAGGTGCCTTTAGATGCGGGGAAATGTTTCACAGTCCGGTGGAGGATGCAATTTAAGTTTTACCCGGTCACTTCAAATCTCTCCCAGTATTTTTACACTCGCCTATCCTATGGCTATCTATCTTATCAACGGCCCTCAGGATCTTACAAATCTCTGTCGGAGCATAAGACAAGGAGACAGAATTGGGCCCATCGAGTCTGCTCTGCACTCCAGTCAGCCCCATTCTCCTGCCCTTCTCCCTCTTGCCTTTAACACCCTTACTAATCGAGAGCCTAACAAACTGCTTTAAATATAGCCAGTGGTTTGAGCTCCACAGCTGCCTGTGGCGATGATTTCTGCAGAATCGCCACCCCTGGCTAAAGGGGTGCTGAGGTTGTGCCCTGTGGTCCTCGGCCTCCCCACGAAAGGAAACACTGAGGCCTGCCAACATTCGATAGTGCAATGAGATTCCCCCCTCACTCTTCTCGACTCCAGGGAGTACAGGGCCAGGGCTGTCAAGCACGTCAGACTTTGAGCTTCGGCCAGCGACCAGTCAGGATATCGGGAATTTGGAGAGGAGGGGGCACCAAGCAAGCCCACTGCCCGATGGATAGTAGGCAGAAGGAGGCCACTGACCGGCGGCCAGTTGTTCAGGATTCATGAGTAAGAGCAAATCAAAGGGAGGCGGGGGCACACTGAGCTGGACATAGTCAAGGTGGTGGTCTTCAGGTTTCAGTGAAGAGGAGCCTCACTCAGAAAGAAAAGCTCAAGTTCTTTTTCCCTTCAGAACTGCTCAGCGGGGGACAGTAGAGACAACAGGCTGGAGAGTTAAAAGCTCCTCTTGAGGGACGTGGGAAGGCAGGGAGACCTCTGGGGTTGGTGACGACCACAACTGTGAACAGGATTCAGCTGCAGCATCTAACAGACCAGTCGGAGCTGGAACTGGGGGAGCTCCGGACCACCTGGGAGGCTGAGGGGGTGATGGAAAGGGCATCCAGAGGGGTAGTTAAACCTAGGGTGCAGGAGACTGAGTGGCAGGAAGGTGAAATATATTTTCAGATGGTATGTGGCCTCCCAGGTACCAGGGACCAGGATATCTCAGAGCAAGGGCTCAGCATTCTTAAGTGGGAGGGTGAACAGCCAGAAGTCATGGTCCATTGAGGTACCAGTGATCAGGGTAGGATGAGGGTCGAGGTTCTGCACAGGGAGTTAGGTGCTAGGTTAAAGGGCAGCATCTCCAGGGTTGTGATCTCAGGATTGCTTCCTGTGCCAGTGAGGTGAGAACTAGGAAGATTATACGGTTTGATGCATGTCGAAAGAGTTGGTGTAAGAGGGAAGGTATAAGATTTCTGGATCATTGGGCTCCCTTCCAAGGGATGTCTGACCTGTACAAAGGGGACGATTTGCACCTGAACTGGAGGGGGAACTAATATCCCAATTAGAAGGTTTGTTAATGCTGCAGGTTAGGGTTTAAACTATAGTCCCGGGCGGGTTGGGGGGGGGGGTGTGGAACAGAGTGCCAGAACAGTTAGTGGAGAGCTTTCAGAGGCAGACGTTGGCCAGGTCGGAATCGAAAGGCCGGGTATGGTGCAACTTGTAGTGACACACACAAAAGGCCAGAGGGACTCGCCAGGCCAGGCAGCATCTGGGAAAAAGAGTAAACAGCTGGAATTTCAGGCCGAGACCCGTCATCGGGACTGGACAAAAGAACATCAGAGTGAGAAGGTGGGGGAAGAGAGGAAGAATTACAAGGTGATGGGTGAAACAGTGAGAGGGGGAGGGCGGAAGGCTATGGAAGAAAGGTGTGGGGGAGGAGCTGATGGGCAGGTAAGGAGATAGAGCGAGAAAGAAATGGGAATGGAGAATGGTCGGGAAGGGACAATACCAGAGGTTCAAGAAATCAACGTTCAGGCCATCAGGTTGGAGGCTACCTCTCCAACGTGTAGTGACGAGTGGCTGTTGACAGGGCAAAATTGCAGTCAGCAAGGATGAGTCGCAGCAATTTGAAAAGGGTGAGGGCGAGACTGAAGGCGTATCTGAATGCACACACAGTATGCGGAGTGAGGTAGATGAAATGGCAGTGCAGTTACAGATTGGCAGGTATGATGTAGGCTTCACCGAGTCACGGCTGGAAGCTCCATGCCCAAAGATAAACATTGTGTCAAAGGCAAGGCAGAGAGGGCAGCGTTGCTCCGTTGGTAAAAAAAAAATGAAATCAAATCATTAGAGGGCCAGAAGATGTTGTATCATCGTGGATAGAGCAAGGGTAAAAAGATCCTGATGAGTGTTGTACACAGACCCCCAAAAGGATGTGGCCAACAAATTACGATGGGAGATAGAAAATGCAAGCCAAATGTTACAATAGTCATGGGGGTTTCAATATGCAGGTAGATAGTGCTGGATTACAGGAGGGGGAGTTTCTGGAGTGCCTACGAGATGGCTAGAGGATCAACTATTCTGGATTGGGTGTTGTGCAATGAACAATGGAATTGTTTAGAGAGCTTAAGTTAAAAGAACGCTTAAGAGCAAATGATCAAATTCACCCTGAAATTTGAGAGGGAGAAGCTGAAGTCAGATGTGTCAGTATGACAGTGGAGTGAAGGGAATTGCAGAGGCATGAGAGAGGAGCTGGTCAGAATTGTTAGGAGAAGAACACTGGTAGTGATGACGACAGAGCAGCAATGGCTGGAATTTCCGGGAGCAATTCAGAAGGCACAGGATGTGTACATCCCAAAGAGGAAGAAGTATTCTAAAGGAAAGATGACACAGCTGTGGTTAATCATTGTCAAAGCCAAAGAGAGAGCATTTAATAGAGCAAAAAAGAAGTGGGAAGTTAAAGGATTGGGAAACTTAACAGAAGGCAACTGAAAATGTCATTAAGGTAAAGATGGGATATAAAAGTAAGCTATTATAGAGAATACCAAAAGATTCTTCAGATGTAAAGTGTAAAAGAGAGGCCAGAGTAGATATCAGACCACTCTGAAGAGGTAGTAATGGGGTACATGGAAATGGCTGGTGAACTGAGTGAGTATTTTACATCAGCCTTTGCTATGAAAGACACCAGCTGGAAGTTCCAGGTGTCAGAGACCACGAAGTGTGTGAAGTTACTAGACAGAAGGTTCTTGGGAAACTGAAAGGTTTGAAGGTATATAGGTCACCTGGGCCAGATGGTGTACACCCTAGAGTTCTGAAAGAAGTGGCTGAAGAGATTGTGGAGGCATTAGTAATAGTAGAAACATAGGAAACCTACAGCACAATACAGGCCTTTCGGCCCACAACGCTGTGCCGAACATGTCCTTACCTTAGAGATTACCTAGGGATTGCCCATAGCCTCTATTTTTATAAGCTTCATGTAACTCTCCAGGAGTCTCTTAAAAGACCGCCACCGGCAGCCCCATTCCACGCACCCACCACTCTCTGCGTAAAAAAACTTACCCCTGACATCTCCTCTGTACCTACTTTCAAGAACCTTAAAACTGCCCTCTCATGCTAGCCATTTCAGCCCTGGGGAAAAGCCTCTGACTATCCACACAATCAATGCCTCTCATCACTTTATACACCTCTATCAGGTCACCTCTCATCCTCCGTCACTCCAAGGAGAAAAGGCCGAGTTCACTCAACCTATTCTCATAGGCATGTTTCCCAATCCAGGCAACATCCTTGTAAATCTCCTCTGCACCCTTTCTATGGTTTCCACATCCTTCCTGCAGTGAGGCGACCAGAACTGAGCAAAGTATTCACAGTCTGACTAACATTACCTCTCAGCTCTTGTACTCAATCCCACGATTTATGAAGACCAAAGTATGCCTTTTTAACCACAGAGTCAACCTGCGTAGCAGCTTTGAGTGTCCTATGGACTTGGACCCCAAAATCCCTCTGCTCCTCCACATTGCCAAGAGTCTTACCATTAATACTATATTCTGCCATCATATTTGACCTCCCAAAATGAACCACCTCACACTTATCTGTGTTGAACTCCATCTGCCAGTTCTCAGCCCAGTTTTGCATCCTATCGATGTCCCGCTGTAACCTCTGACAGCCCTCTACACTATCCACAACACCCCCAACCTTTGTGTCATCATCAAATTTACTAACCCATTCCTCCACTTCCTCATCCAGGTCATTTATAAAAATCACGAAGAGTAGGAGTACTTGGAAGTATCATAGAATAGGCTGTAGTCAGCATTGTTTCCTCAAGTGAAAATCTTGCCCGACAGATCTGTTGAAATTCTTTGAAGAAATGACAAGCAGGATAGACAAAGGATAATTTATTGATACTGTGTACTTGGATTTTCAGAAGGTCTTTGACAAGGTGCCACACTTAAGGCTGCTTAAGCTATGAGCCCATGGTAATACAGGAAAGATTCTAGCATGGACAAAGCAGTGGCTGATTAAAATCAGGCGAAGAGTGGGAATAAAGGGAACCTTTTCTGCTTGGCAGCTGGTGACTAGTGGTGTTCCACAGGGGTCTGTGTTGAAAGTGATTCTTTTCACACTGTATGTCAATGATTTAGATGATGGAATTGATGGCTTTGTTGAAAGGTTTGCAGATGATATGAAGATGGGTGGAGGGGCAGGTAGTTTTGAGGAGGTAGATAAACTCTAAAAGGACTTGGATAGATTATGAGAATGGGCAAAGAGATGGCAGATGAAATACAGTGCCATGAAGTGTGTGGTCATGCACTTTGGTAGAAGAAATGAAAGGGTTGACTATTTTCTAAGTGGAGAGAAAATACAAGCAAAAACTTGTAAGGGACTTGAGAATCCTTGTGCAGGATTCCCTAAAGGTTAACTTACGGGTTGAATCTGTGGTGAGGAAGGCAATGCAATGTTAGCATTCATTACAGGAGGACCAGAATATAAAAGCAAGGATGTAATGTAACTTATGAAGGACTGGAGAGGCTGCAGTTGGAGTATTGTGACCAGTTTTGGACTGCTTATCTTAGAAAGGATGTGCTGAAACTGGAGAGGGTTCAAAAGGGGATTGAATGCATTTGAAGAGCATTTGATGGCTCTGGGCATGTATTCAGAAGAGTGAGGAGTGACCTCATTGAAACCTATCGAATGGTGAAAGGTCTTGACAGAGTGGATATGCAGAGGAAGTTTCCTATGGTGGGAGAGCCTAAGACCAGAGGACACAGCCTCTGAATAGAGAGGTGTACTTTTCAAACAGAGATAAGGAGGAATTGCTCTAGCCAGAGTGTGGAATTTTTTGCCACAGGCAGTTGCGGAGTGTTATGATCCCGGCCCCCTCCTTTGTGAGAATCGCAAGAGCACCCGTTGAGGGGGGGTGGGCTCAGTAGACCCAGTCGGAGAGAGAGAGAGAGAGAAATGTGCAAAATTGCACATCCCACCCGGGGTACAGAATAAGGCGACAGCAACTATTGTCTCATGGAGGCCACGTGAAAAGCCCTCGGGCAAGGTGGGCTGGTTGAGAGAGAGATTGCATCATCCCAACCTGATTGACACCTGCGACCCCGTGAGGAAGTATAAAGGAGAGTCTCAGGGGGACAACCCCTCAGACGCACCCAGAAGATACGAGAGTGATCCCGCAGCAGCGGGAAGCCACGTGCGTTAGATTCCGGGATCGGAATTTGTGGCTGGAATGACAGAAAACCACTTTTAACTAACATCGGGGAGAGGAAACCAACGCTCCCCCGATTTCACGGAAGATTCATCAAGACTCGGCAAGTTCTTTCTCTTCTTCCCCAATCTCTCTCTCTCGGTCGCCCCACGTGAAACCCAGCGATTTTCAAAGGGCTGAGGCCTGCAGACTTTCTGAGTGACTTTTATATTTCCAACGGACAATCTACTAACCCCTAGACATCAGCAGAGCTCACTTCTTAATGATGATTATTACTATACCCACGCTTTAGATTGAATGTTGACAATGTGCACTATCTGAATGTATGTATTAACCCTACTTTTGTGTCCCTTTACGAATAAAACGTTTGAAAATAGTGACATCAGACTTCAACGGACCTCTCTATCTTTGCTGGTAAGTTATCCAGTTACGGGATTCATAACAGTCGGGGTTCTCGTCTCGGGATTTGACACCAAATTGGGAGGCCAGTGAATCGGGCTTGTAAATCAAAAACTTGAATCTGGTTCCGCGGGTAGCCAGACGGGAAACCAGCAAAGATGGACGTGGGTGAATTTATGGAAAACCCGACGGTGCTAGAGGCAGCCACAAAATCAGACTTGTTAAGTTTAGCGAAGGGGTTGAACCTCACAGAAGTGAGGTCGTCCATGAAAAAGCGGGAGGTACGAAGGGCCATAACCCAGTGTTACATTGGGAAGAAGGTGTTTGAAGCTGAGGTATTGGGAGATATCCCTGAAGAAGTACCATCAAGTGGGACGGTTCAGTTAGAGGTGGAGAAATTGAAGTTGGAACATGAAATTAAGTTAAAAGAGCTGGAAGCGGCTGAGAGAGAGAGGGAAAGGCAAAGACAGCATGAAATTCACCTAAAGAAGCTAGAAGCAGAAGAGAAAGAGAAGGAACGGGCTGAGAAAGAGAAACAGAGGCAACATGACCGGGAAATTGAGAAGATGAAGAACGAGTGAAGAGATCAAGGGTTAGACCAAGCAGAGCGGTTTAATGTTAGTAGGGAGTTGAGATTGGTGCCCCTGTTCGAGGAGACAGATGTCGATAGTTATTTCTTGCTTTTTGAAAAGGTGGCAGTAAATCAGAAGTGGCCAAAAGAGCAGTGGGTGGCGTTGTTACAAAGTGTGTTAAAGGGGAAGGCCCAACGAGCATATGCGGCCTTGTCCCTGGGGGAGGGAGGAGCGGAGAATTATGATGAGGTAAAGGAGGCCATTCTCCGGACTTACGGATTGGTACCTGAGGCCTATAGACAAAGGTTTAGAAATTTAAGGAAGGGGTGGAATCAAACGTATACCGAGCTAGCCCATGAGAAGGGGGTGCTCTTGGACCGTTGGTGCACCGCGGAAAGGGTGGACGAGGATTATGGGCGTCTCAGGGAGTTACTTTTGATTGAGGAAT